>NC_090334.1:30928070-31173070 GCF_035084215.1 Heptranchias perlo | reverse complement strand
CTCATCAGAAAGATCTCATAATTCAATGACACTGGTGAAGCTCCTGATTGACAGGCCTTCACTTATGAAATCAATTACCGAGCTTCAGAACACTGTTTATATGCCACTTCTCCATAAATTTTCATAAACTTGGAAAATTCTTTCTGGATCTTTCTGGCTCTTGATTTAATAAATCCCTTGAATGTGTCATGTATTTTCAAAACATAAAAGGACCACAAAGTGATATGGTGAGAACACATGTTTGAAAAATAGGAGTTTTGGATGAATCACTATTTAAGAATGGTTTGTGCATATAATTCATGGATCCCTCCTGAATAATGAGGGACCTTGAGACTAATGACTTTTAAATTGAAGAATATTGTTGGAACCCATCAAATATATTGGAACACACAATTTTATAATGAAGGAAGGGGGAGGCAATACTATTGACTTGTATATGTTATTTTATTCAATATGTCCTCATTTAATGCAGTTAAGATTTGCTTCTTTCCATTTTATGCAATGATTTTCATGTAAATAGTTGCACTTCGCCACAATTATGCTAAATGGGTGACAATAATGTAATTTGAAAACCTAAATGGCTTGATGAAGCACTGTGCAAATTTATTTCAAAATAGTAGGCAGTGTTTTAAAAATTCTACGAATATCACCAAATCTCAAATAAATTACACACAAAATATAGCTTTTGAAAAAAAAAGGCTCCATAATGTTGTTTCTTTATTTGAGAAATAAATGGCGACCATTAACCCCAAGGCAGGCCTTGGCTATGATCCTGTGGCATATCCTGAAAGATACCCAGTTTTTTTTTTAAGAAAGCATTCCTCTGGCAGAGATATTAATCCTTGGAGTTTACATTTCTTTCTTATACTAGGTTCTGGGAGTGGCACATGGGCAGAGGACATGTGAGCCTAATATTACCAGGGAATTTGGGATTTGAAGCTATTAACTTTTTGGTGACTAGTTTGGGAACATTACTTGTGTTGTGAAATGGATCCTGGTGCATGACACTTGTAGAAGAGATACTTTTTTGGCTACAAATAGGGCTTCTTAAGCTTAGGGTGCCAAAGACTCTTTTCAGAACCCTGTTTCCATTTTTAAGCATTGAATAACATTCATGGCTTGTTTGAGTCTATTCACACTTCCTTCAATGTGGTCTTGGAAAGTTTCTTGCCATCAAATGGCTATGGAAGTTCCATAACCATATCCCAAATCTTGTGTGCCACCCCTGAGATCCTAATTCAGGAAGTATTTGGAAAGCAATAATCGCTTCATTTGTAGATTTCATTTTTTTTTCTTGAGCATGACTTCTAGTTTAGGATCTCAGGAAAGACACTGAAGATTTGGAAGCTCAGTCAAAGGCTGTTTTGACGATCTCTGGAGGAAGCTAATCACATCATTTTCTTCTCTAGGTAGACCGACAACTTTAAGTATGGTAGCAAAGGTAGCCATTAAAGGTCATTGAGTATCTACTTGTATCATGGCAAACTACAATTAGTGTGGTGTGATGGGGAGGATTTACTTTCTTCTTTCCTTTCTTCCTTCTCAGGTTATGAGTTGAATGCCTCGTTATAGATGGGATTATAAGTTAAGGAAACAGGAGTACGTCACTATCATTTATTGAGAACCCAAGCACAAATCAGCTACATGGGTTTAGCAAATCATCTTGCAACACCAAGTAAGGAAGCAAAGGGGAATCATGAAATGCAGACTGAGAACAACAACTTCCATTTATAGAGTGCCTTTAATGTAGTAAAACATTCCAAGGTGCTTCACAGGAGCGATTATCAAACAAAATTTGACACCAAGCCAAATAAGGAGATATTAGGACAGGTGACCAAAAGCTTGGTCGAAGAGGTAGGTTTCAAAGAGCGTCTTAAAAGGAGGAGAGGTAGAGAGGTGGAGAGGTTTAGGGAGGGAATTCCAGAGCTCAGGGCCTCGGCAGCTGAAGGCACGGCTGGCAATGGTGGAGCGAATAAAATCGGGGAGGCCAGAATTGGAGGAGCGCAGAGATCTGAGGGTTGTAGAGCAGGAGGAGGTGACAGAGATAGGGAGGGGCGAGGTCATGGACAGATTTGAAAACAAAAGATGAGAATTTTAAAATTGAGGTGTTGCCAGACCGGGAGCCAATGTAGGTCAGCGAGCACAGGGGTGATGGATGATGGGTGATGTCACCATGCAACTTCTGAAACTGCCACTGGTTCCTAAAGGACTGACAATGGTTCTCTCCCAAACTCAATGCATCAGGAAAATATCATGGTCTAATACTCCTGCAGTATTACCTGTCAACTGGAGAGCTATCGGTCACGAGCATGAAGGAAAATGATGGTTAACTCTTTCTATCATTGTAATGCTTCCACAATTTAACTATAGAAATAGTCATTCAAGCAGCAGCAAATTGAGAAAAAAATGGCAGCATATCAATTTGGACCTCCTCTGAAATAAGGACAAAGAAGAACAGTCAAATGCAATAGGCTCACGAAGGGCGATGGTCACCCAAGTTCTGTTGTATCTATTTCATAGTAAGGATCAGTTCTAAATGTGCATGGCACAATGAGACTGTTGGAAGATACTGACCTAAATCAAGGAAAGTCTGTTTCTTCTGAGGCTTTAGATACTTATTTATGTTTTCAATACTAAAGTGATATCAAAAACAATGACATATTGGATGTTTTGTTTCTAGAATGCTTTTGTCTCATAGAAAAGAACCTGAGAAAAGGAAAACATAAAGCATTGGTGGGGTACAGGAGATTGATGTTCAAATGACCTGAATGCAACACTCTTCCTGCAGGCCTGTTGGAAGCAGATTCACAAAACGGATTCAGGTAAGATATACTGGCTGCCATCATGGTGCATTGCCGCGGACTATGGAGCAAAACAGCATTTTGGGATAGCAGATAGATGCTCAGAACTGGATTTGCACATTTAGCGAGCAGGGACAAGACTCACTTAACAGCAGGTCACAAGGTCCATGAAAAGCTGGGTCTGCAAAGCTTTTGAATCTCTAAAGGTTGCCTCCCAAATATGTGAGAGTACTATTAATGGTGGTACAAGCGTGCAGTCCCTCAAGGTAAAAGTACCTACATACCCTGATTTGGCAAGCTTCTCAGGGTTAACTACAAAGGGATTCTATTTCAACAGTCTAAGACTTGAACAGCTTTTTGAGTTATTGGAGACTTCTTTGATCTTTCCAAAAATTCACATGATGCGAAGTTGTTAAGTAATGGTCTGACAGAAAACACTGGTGGTAATGATCATTACAACTGTTATACCCACAGGCACAAAAAAGATATGGCAGCGTCAAAGATTTTTTTCAGCAGCAGGGGAAATGCTACCAATGCTGTTGATTCAAGAAAAAAAGAGCTGAACATGACCCAAGTAGGTAGGTGGGAAACAGAAATCACTTGCAGTTGGAAGAAACAATGTTAGGCCAAAATTCCATGGCATCACAGGTAAAAGAAGCAAAAGAAGCATGATGTATCAACGAAGTTTGATAAATTCCACTGAATAGTTTCAAAGGGTAATTTATAAATTATAGAACTAACCTTCTATCAAATTTGAAACAAACTTGAAGAGCTAGGTTTCCAAGTTATGGATGTGATAATTATAGGTTGTTCAGTAGAGCACTTTCATTTTCACCAATATATGTCTGCCACTAACATCATGTACAGACATTGAACTGAAGACATGCATTGTTAAAAATGATTGGTTATTTAACAGTTGCCAGTGTATTTAAATCACTTTTATCAGTATCAATAGAGGAATATTTGAATACTCTGCAACTTATTGATCCAAAAGGCACTTTAATATTATTTGAAAACATTTTTGAAAATTGTTTTGCAGATGAGAAGTAGTTCAATGAAATAGTTTGGCTGGAAATCTTTTACTTTCTACTCAACATGGTTTTATGAAAGGGACATCATGTTTGACAAATCTATTAGAGTTTTTCGAGGATGTAACTAACAGGGTAGATAAGGGGGAAACTATGGATGTAGTATATTTGGATTTTCAAAAGGCATTCGATAAGGTGCCACACAAGAGGTTGTTACACAAGATTAGGGCTTATGGGATTGGAGGCAATATATTAGCATGGATTTTTATTTTATTCGTTCATGGGATGTGGGCGTCACTGGCAAGGCCAGCATTTATTGCCCAACCCTAATTGCCCTTGAGAAGGTGGTGGTGAGCCGCCTTCTTGAACCGCTGCAGTCCACAGGGTGAAGGTTCTCCTACAGTGTTGTTGTTAGGAAGGGAGTTCCAGGATTTTGACACAGCGACGATGAAGGAACGGCGATATATTTCCAAGTCGGGATGGTGTGTGACTTGGAGGTGGTGTTGTTCCCATGTGCCTGCTGCCCTTGTCCTTCTAGGTGTTAGAGGTCGTGGGTTTGGAAGGTGCTGTCGAAGAAGCCTTGGTGAGTTACTGCAGTGCATCCTGTGGATGGTACACACTGCAGCCACAGTGCGCCGGTGGTGAAGGGAGTGAATGTTTAGGGTGGTGGATGGGGTGCCAATCAAGTGGGCTGCTTTGTCCTGGATGGTGTTGAGCTTCTTGACTGTTGTTGGAGCTGCACTCATCCAGGCAAGTGGAGAGCATTCCATCACACTACTGACTTGTGCCTTGTAGATGGTGGAAAGGCTTTGAGGAGTCAGGAGGTGAGTCACTTGCTGCAGAATACCCAGCCTCTGACCTGCTCTTGTAGCCACAGTATTTATATGGCTGGTCCAGTTAAGTTTCTGGTCAATGGTGACCTCCAGGATGTTGATGGTGGGGGGATTCGGCGATGGTAATGCCGTTGAATGTCAAGGGGAGGTGGTTAGACTCTCTCTTGTTGGAGATGGTCATTGCCTGGCACTTAAGTGGCAAGTAACATTCGTGCCAGACATCAGCCCAAGCCTGGATGTTGTCCAGGTCTTGCTGCATGCGGGCTCGGACTGCTTCATTTTCCGAGGGGTTGCGAATGGAACTGAAACACTGTGCAATCATCAGCGAACATCCCCATTTCTGATCTTATGATGGAGGAAAGGTCATTAATGAAGCAGCTGAAGATGGTTGGGCCGAGGACACTGCCCTGAGGAACTCCTGCAGCAATGTCCTGGGACTGAGATGATAGGCCTCCAACAACCACTACCATCTTCCTTTGTGCTAGATATGACTCCAGCCACCGGAGAGTTTTTCCCGATTCCCATTGACTTCAATTTTACTAGGGCTATCTGGTGCCACACTTGGTTAAATGCTGCCTTGATATCAAGGGCAGTCACTCTCACCTCACCTCTGGAATTCAGCTCTTTTGTCCATGTTTGGACCAAGGCTGTAATGAGGTCTGGAGCAGAGTGGTCCTGGCGGAACCCAAACTGAGCATCGGTGAGCAGGTTATTGGTGAGTAAGTGCCGCTTGATAGCACTGTCGACGACACCTTCCATCACTTTGCTGATGATTGAGAGTAGACTGATGGGGCGGTAATTGGCCGGATTGGATTTGTCCTGCTTTTTGTGAACAGGACAAACCTGGGCAATTTTCCACATTGTCGGGTAGATGCCAATGTTGTAGCTGTACTGGAACAGCTTGACTAGAGGCGCAGCTAGTTCTGGAGCACAAGTCTTCAGCACTACAGCTGGGATGTTGTCGGGGCCCATAGCCTTTGCTGTATCCAGTGCACTCAGCCGTTTTTTGATATCACGTGGAGTGAATCGAATTGGCCGAAGACTGGCTTCCGTGATGGTGGGGATATCGGGAGGAGACCGTCCCAGACTCTTCCATCACCATCCCTGGGTATGTCCTGTCCCACCGGCAGGACAGACCCATCAGAGATGGCGGTACAGTGATATACAGTCAGGAGGGAGTGGCCCTACAAGTCCTCAACATTGACTCTGGACCCCATGAAATCTCATGGCATCAGGTCAAACATGGGCAAGGAAACCTCCCTCAGCTGATGAATCAGTCCTCCTCCATGTTGAGCACCACTTGGAGGAAGCAAGGGCACAAAATGTACTCTGGGTGGGGGACTTCAATGTCCATTACCAAGAGTGGCTCGGTAGCACCACTACTGACCGAGCTGGCCGAGTCCTGAAGGACATAGCTGCTAGACTGGGCCTGCGGCAGGTGGTGAGCGAACCAACACGAGGGAAAAACTTACTTGACCTCGTCCTCACCAATCTACCTGTCGCAAATACATCTGTCCATGACAGTATTGGTAGGAGTGACCACCGCACAGTCCTCGTGGAGACGAAGTCCCGTCTTCGCACTGAGGACACCATCCAACGTGTTGCGTGGCACTACCACCGTGCTAAATGGGATAGATTCAGAACAGATCTAGCAGCTCGAAACTGGGCATCCATGAGGCGCTGTGGGCCATCAGCAGCAGCAGAATTGTATTCCAGCACAATCTGTAACCTCATGGCCCGGCATATTCCTCACTCTACCATTACCAACAAGCCAGGGGATCAACCCTGGTTCAATGAGGAGTGTAGAAGAGCATGCCAGGAGCAGCACCAGGCGTACCTAAAAATGAGGTGCCAACCTGGTGAAGCTACAACTCAGGACTACATACATGCTAAACAGCGGAAGCAACATGCTATAGACAGAGCTAAGCGATTCCACAACCAACGGATCAGATCAAAGCTCTGCAGTCCTGCCACATCCAGTCGTATCCAAGTTTGCTGATGATACAAGGCTGGGTGGGAAAGTAAGCTGTGAGGAGGTCACAAAGAGACTGTAAAGGGATAAAGCAGGTTAAGCGAGTGGGTGAGAAGATGGCAAATGGAATATAATGTGGGGAAATGTGAAATTATCCACTTTGGTAGGAAGAATAGAAAAGTAAAATATTTTATTAAAAAGGTGAGAGACGAAGAAATGTTGGTAGTCAGAGGGATTTGGGTGTCCTTGTGCATGAATCACAGAAAGTTAACATGCAGGCACAGCAAGTAATTAGGAAGGCAAATGG
Source organism: Heptranchias perlo (assembly GCF_035084215.1). Taxonomy (NCBI): domain Eukaryota; kingdom Metazoa; phylum Chordata; class Chondrichthyes; order Hexanchiformes; family Hexanchidae; genus Heptranchias; species Heptranchias perlo. The sequence goes on along the minus strand of NC_090334.1, from coordinate 31,166,129 downwards.
TATGTTAACCTTTATTGCAAGGGGGTTGGAGTATAAGAGTAAGGAGGTCTTGCTGCAGTTATATAAGGCGCTGGTGAGACGGTGTACAGTTTTGGACTCCTTACCTAAGGAAGGATATACTTGCCTTAGAGGGAGTGCATCATAGGTTCACTGGATTGATTCCTGGGATGAGAGGATTGTCCAAATGAAGAAAGATTGAGTGGAATGGGCCTATATTCTCTGGAGCTTAGAAGAATGAGACGCGATCTCATTGAAACGTATAAAATTCTTAGACGGCTTGACAGGGTAGTTGCTGTTTCCCCTGGCTGGTGAGTCTACAACTAGGGGTCATAGTCTCAAGATAAGTGGTCAGCCATTTAGGGCAGAGATGAGGAAAAATGTCTTCACTCAGAGGGCTGTGAAGCTTTGGAATTCTCTTCCCCAGAGAGCTGTGGATGCTCAGTCTTTGAGTATATTCAAGACTGAGATTGATAGATATTTGGACACCAAGAGAATCAAGGGATATGGGGATAGAGCGGAAAAGTGGATTTGAGGTAGAAGATCAACCATTATCTTATTGAATGGTGGAGCAGGCTCGATGGGTCGTATGGCCTACTCTTGCTCCTATTTATTATGGTCTTATGTTCCCAAAGACACTGCATCTAGTGCACTGCCATTATTTAGCAAGCATATTCTACATGTGGAGTAATGTCAGTTATTGATTCAGCCGGGAAGACTTTCCAGTTGATCATTGGCACTTCATACTCAGTACGTGCACTGGCATTGAATTGGCAGTCTTACATTTTAGGGCAAGGAGACACATTTGTCAATGGAAAAAAAAAATCACAGCCTTTTATCCTCTTCCTGTACACAACAACATTTTCATTAGCTAACTTCCCAAACAAATGCTTTGGATATGTTTGACTGATGATGTTTATGAGGGACCGAAGAGGCTATGTGAGATTGTGGAAAACAGAGTCACATTCCTGGCCTTCTAGTGGCTGATGCCAGAAAGAAATAAGTCCTTTCCTTCCTGACAAGTTCGTACTAAAATGGCTTGGAGTCACAGTCAAAGACTGTACTTCTCTTGCTCGGACTCAGTTGGTAGGTGGCAATCTTTTCCAAACAGTGAGGGATTTCATAAATATGGGTCTTGATGAAAGGTAGCACTTCAACTTGCTAATCAATACGTAGGATTAATTTTGTCAGTTTTTACCTTGTTTGCTAAATATGATCTCACAACGAGGAAAAAAAACAAGATATCTTGTTCCTTGAAAAACAAATTTTCATTAGATTATTTATTTAGAAAATGATGGAAGTAATTTTCTGTGAAATAGAAGATAGTTAAATAATTGCAATACCAGAAGTGCAGCTGGCCAGGTAGTAAAGCCTCCTGGCCAACAGAAACAAAAATGGAACTGGTGGCCTACTTAGCTATTACAACACAGCTAATTTTGAAATTCTGACAGGCGCCTCAGACCATCGGAAATCTGGGTGTGCACTGCACAGGATTTTTCAACCATTTAAATTAATATGAACTACCAGCAGGCGAAACTCCCCAGTGGGTATGTAAAGTTGGAAAATTACTTTTAAGAAGTCTACTTCAGCAGGAATCTTATAAGTTACAACAACAATTATACAGCACCTTTAACATAGAAAAGATATAAGAAAAAATGGACACAGCCAAAAGTGGAAAAATTAGCAGGAGTGACCAAATACTTGGTCAAAGAGGTGGGTTTTATGAAGGGTCTTAAAGGAGGAGAGGAGATGGAGAAGCAGAGGGATTTAGGAAGGGAATTCCAGACAGTGTGTCTAGATGGCCGAAAGCACGGTCAGCAATGGTATCCATATGTTCTCTTTACTTCAGTTTGATTTCATGAAAAGGTTAAATTACAGTCAAAGTTATAGTCTGGCAGGTTTCTCAGCTGCTCCTGCTCTGCTGCCCAAACGTCATTGGAAGTACGGCAGAAATCCGATTTACACACATAGCGGGGTTTCTGCCGTACTTCTAGTGAAGTTATGGCGGCAGAGCGGGAGCAGCACAGAGGAAATTTCCGGTCTTAGTCATTGCTTTTAACGATATTTTCTTAACAGTAAGACCTGGACAACATCCAGGCTTGGGTTGATAAGTGGCAAGTAACATTCACGCCAGACAAGTGCCAGGCAATGACCATCTCCAACAAGAGAGAATTTAACCACCTCCCCTTGACATTCAATGGCATTACCATCGCCGAATCCCCCACCACCAACATCCTGGGGGTCACCATTGACCAGAAACTTAACTTAACTTGACCAGCCACATAAATACTTTGGCTACAAGAGCAGGTCAGAGGCTGGGTATTCTGTGGAGAGTGACTCACCTCCCAAAGCCTTTCCACCATCTACAAGGCACAAGTCAGGAGTGTGATGAAATACTCTCCACTTGCCTGGATGAGTGCAGCTCCAACAACACTCAAGAAGCTCGACACCATCCAGGACAAAGCAGCCTGCTTGATTGGCACCCCATCCACCACCCTAAACACTCACTCCCTTCACCACCGGCACACGGTGGCTACAGTATGTACCATCCACAGGATGCACTGCAGCAACTCGCCAAAGCTTCTTCGACAGCACCTCCCAAACCCGCGACTTCTACTACCTAAATGACAAGGGCAGCAGGCACGTGGGAACAACACCACCTGTACGTTCCCCTCCAAGTCACACACCATTCCGACTTGGAAATATATCGCCGTTCCTTCATCATCACTGGATCAAAATCCTGGAACTCCCTTCCTCACAGCACTGTGGGAGAACCTTCACCACACGGACTGCAGCGGTTCAAGAAGGCGGCTCACCACCACCTTCTCAAGGGCAATTAGGGATGGGCAATAAACGCTGGCCTTGCCAGCGACGCCCACATCCCATGAACGAATAAAAAAAAATTATTAGGTCATTCAATGTGTTCTTCTATAACTTATACTAATAAAATACAGAAAAGCTGCACAGACTCTAATTTTGCAGCAAGTGTTTCCAGGCAACAGAGGATGCAAGTAACTTGATGTCACCCCACTGCTGTCTTCAGCATCGATTCTGCACCAGTGCAAGATTCTGCCCAATTTTGTTTCTGAGAGACGGTGGAATAGATGTATGCTTAAATGAAAGCACAGGGTACAATTTACTGATGATTGTTCCAGCCGCTCTTTTCAGTCAACTCTTTTCAATCAATAGAGAATAGAAAAGTGGCCCGCTGTACCACCAAAGTTTAAATCAAAAAGTAAATAAAAGGCAACACAAAACCAATGCGAGATGACCTTTGGCACTTCCAAAGTTAGGCTGACATCTGTTACACCACACTTTTGGCACCAGCATAATTAAACTTTCAACACTGACATCAAAGGTATGGTACAACAACAGCACAACACATCAGCACTCATCTAGCTTAATCATGTTGTTATAGTATAACTTTTGCATCAGCGCAAAGTTGTTCCTGATGCACATCAGCACAAAAACAGCAATATGTATTAGGAGTCAGCTCACTGACCTGGTAGGCAATAAAGCCAAGCAATGTGGGACCACTTCCACATATATGCCAAGCTGGAAAATTTGCAAGAGTAATACAACAGAATTAAAAAAGCTGACAATTGAATGTGAGTCAACGATGTAATTACACTGAAAGTGTGGTTGGGCACGGGCTTATCATAACTTAGTCTGCAGGTACACCCAGCATGCCATCATTTACATAGATACTACATGGATACATTTTGAGAGACCACAGCTCATATGTAGCTAGTACAGTGAAGCCTGTAAATTAGGGACATCTAAGGGACTTGTATCAGGTGCTCTTTATTTGCAGGTGTTCTTATTTTCAAAATGGTCAGTATATGTACAGTAAACCGCATGAGCCAAATATCCCAGGATTTGCTGTATCTCCTGCGGCATTCCTTCTTTTTTTCCACCTTCACCTGGGATCATGCCTAATTCTGGAGCTCTGCCAGCGGGATGTAATTTCAGTTCATTTTCTGTTCGTTGGGTTTCCCAGTTCATTGCCATCCCAGGGTCTTTTTCCTTTGAGGGAGAGATATCCTGATCCTGGGATCTGCTATGTTGGCAGCCTGCACAAGGCGAGGTGACTGCTGTAGGGCCGGAGTGCCTGGGAGATCCCAGCTAAATTAGGGATTAATGTCCTACAGACCCTTGACCGAGACCCCCTCCTTCTGTGGGCTGCAGCTGCTTGTTTAAAGTGCTAGGGAGTGGGTAGGGGGCTGTTAGCAGCTCATCAGCACCTGACCTACTGGTGGAGTGACATGTGATGTTGCCTGGTGCAGATTCCGGCTTTCGTGGAATGGAGAGTTCTTTACCCAGCATCCATAGCGGCGGAAAAATCACTATTCCTGGGATAGAGCTGTGCAAGACTGAATGAATGCTGGGTAAACTGATCTCCATTCAACAAAAGCTGTTTCTTTCACCTGCTACTGCCTTACGCTGACCTGCGTGTCCCGTGTTTTAAGTTATAAGTGGACTTGATGCATGATAGGCCCGAGAGCAGAGAGCGTGCGGAGGACCGAGAGCCGGGGACCGAGAGCGAGAGGACCAAGAGCGGAGCGAGAGCGGGGACCGGATGTTTGTGAAGAGCAGCGTTATCCCAGGCAACCACATCTGCAGTAAATATCTGCAGCTCAAGGCAGTCACAGCCCTTCGATTAGGTAGTAGTTTAGATTTGGTCAGTAGTCAGGGACAGGAGGATGTAACGGAGAGTCGGGCAGGTATGGGGAACCAGGATGCAGTGATGGAGGAGCCTTAGCCTTTGACCTTCTCCAACAGGTATGAGGTACTTGCTGCCTGTATGGATGAGAACAAAGACTGCAGGGAGGGTGGGAAAACTGACCACAGCACCGTGGTACAGGAGACCATTCAATTGGGGTGAGTAAAAAGGAATGTGGTAGTGGTAGGGGATAGTCATAGAGAGTCATACGGCACGGATAGAGGCCCTTCGGCCCATCGTGTCCGCGCCGGCCATCAAGCCCTGTCTACTCTAATCCCATATTCCAGCATTTGGTCCGTAGCCTTGTATGCTATGGCATTTCAAGTGCTCATCCAAATGCTTCTTGAATGTTGTGAGGGTTCCTGCCTCCACAACCCTTTCAGGCAGTGAGTTCCAGACTCCAACCACCCTCTGGGTGAAAAAGTTCTTTCTCAAATCCCCTCTAAACCTCCCGCCTTTTACCTTGAATCTATGTCCCCTTGTTATAGAACCCTCAACGAAGGGAAAAAGCTCCTTAGTATCCATCCTATCTGTGCCCCTCATAACTTTGTGCACCTCAATCATGTCCCCCCTCAGCCTCCTCTGCTCCAAGGAAAACAAACCCAATCTTCCCAGTCTCTCTTCATAGCTGAAGCGCTCCAGCCCTGGTAACATCCTGGTGAATCTCCTCTGCACCCTCTCCAAAGCGATCACATCCTTCCTGTAGTGTGGCGACCAGAACTGCACACTGTACTCCAGCTGTGGCCTAACCAGTGTTTTATACAGCTCCATCATAACCTCCTTGCTCTTATATTCTATGCCTCGGCTAATAAAGGCAAGTATCCCACCTCCTTCAAAACTGCTTGGTGCAGTTTCAATGCCGTCAAGTTTTTAAAAAGTTGCTAAGTTCACAGGCAGTCCATCTCATGAACTTCTTAGCTTTTTAAAATTAATTTCCATACTCTCGTAACAGTAGCCATTGAGCTAAGCTTTGTTCTGGTGTGCTGTCAAGCATATACAGAAAGTTCCCTTTCTAGCAATGCTAGGGAACTTTCACACTGGTACCTGTAGCATTCTGACACAGTAAACTGCACACTGCAGACTGAGAATGCAGAGTGAACTGTGCTGCAACCAGAGTACAAGTATATGTGTTGCTTCTGCAATTCAAAAATGGTATGTTGATGACAGAAGCAACTTGAACAGTTTTTAGCTCAATATATGTACATTCCTCTTTTGCTATTTTTCTGGCAGTGAAGTATCAATTTCCCCTTGTGAACTGCTAAAGTCTTACAACAAAGCTAAACTTTCCAAAGTGGAAGGTTTTTCACTTGCTTTCTTACACTGTCCATGGATACTTTCAAAGGTCAGTTACCACTTTTGGCGAAAGCACCAGAACCTAATCCATTAAGAGCCATTCACAGCAAAATAAACAAACAAAGCTTTAACCACTCCAGTGACAACAGAGCAGAACAAACAAGCAATTTCCATAGAAAATCCCATCAATTTCAGGATCAATAGTCCTCAAGACTGGGCTCTTAAGTGATGAAAGCTAGAAAATCTCTGTTGTGTGAGCTTTATCACTTCTGTTTAGAATAAGGATCCTGGTTTAGATCATAAACTGTGTTCATAAGACTCACTTCATACAGAAACATAAGAAAGTCAACTGAACACAAAGCTAAAAAGCCTGAGGGTTCAGCTTTGTGGTTTCTGTCTCATAGATCTGATCAGTGAATATCCTGACAATCAGCTACAACAAAGCTTAATATTAAACTCTAGAAACCCCAGAGTTTACAACATATGCTGGCTCCTCATTACCCTTGTCGTGTTTTGTCACGGAAGCAAAATAATTCATTGGCGAAGCCCTCAATGGAATTATATGATGTGATTAATGTAACGACACAACAGTTTCTCTACAGGACTAGCTATAGAAGTAAAATTTTATTCTTGCTTTACACAAAACTTTAAATGTATTTACGCTTCTCTTTGCACCCCCACATGTAAATAGGGTTTTGGCCGTACTTCTGATAAAGTTACGGTGAAGGAGTGGGAGCAGCTCCGATTATTTTTAAACGTTGTAAGTTCCTGTAATATAATCCTGAAGCTGCACAAGGTCAGTGAAGTCTTTACCTATCAATGATGATGCCTTTTGTTGGGAATCTGATAAAATTATAGCAGTATTCCAGAGTGAATGAACAGTAAGTGCACTAGATCAAAGGTTCTGGAGACAAGCACAAATAAGTTAACTCTCCCTCACAAGATGCTCCAAGCATTACCTCCCCCTTTCACATGCTCACTTAAAATTTGCCTTACTCTGTCAATCCAATGGATCCCAGGATGATCATAGAGGTTCTATTTACCAAGTACTTTAAGAAGGTAATTGGAATGGATGCAACAGTCATGATATAGGATCAAACCACCAAATGTGTTTGTAACACATGTTCAGTTGGCTTGAATGGGAAGAACTTCATTACTTGTCTTGTTGCATTCAATAATTAACAGGGTTTCTTAAAGGTCTGCAACTTGTGGAGGAGACATTAGTGAATAGGATTGTATACCACTATGGAGAAGGACGATGTAGGCATAGAAATACGGCAGGGGGACTGTGATATACTCGAGCATATTAACATCGAGCAGGAGGAGGTATTGGCGGTTTTAGCAGGCCTAAAAATGGATAAATCCCCAGGCCCGGACGAAATGTATCCCAGGCTACTGTGTGAGGCAAAGGAGGAGATTGCGGGGGCTCGGACACATATATTCAGAACCTCTCTGGCCACAGGGGATGTGCCAGAGGACTGGAGAACCGCTAATGTAGTACCATTATTCAAGAAGGGGAGTAGGGAAAAACCGGGGAACTACAGGCCAGTGAGCCTAACATCAGTGGTAGGAAAATTATTGGAAAAAATTCTGAAGGACAAAATTAGTCTCCACTTGGAGAAGCAAGGATTAATCAGGGATAGTCAACATGGCTTTGTCAAGGGAAGATCATGTCTGACTAATTTGATTGAATTTTTTGAGGGGGTAACGCAGTGGATGTGGTATACATGGATTTCAGTAAGGCCTTCGATAAAGTCCCCCACAGGAGACTGGTCAAGAAGGTACGAGCCCATGGAATCCAGGGTGCCTTGGCACTTTGGATACAAAACTGGCTTAGTGGCAGAAGGCAGAGGGTGATGGTCAAAGGTTGTTTTTGTGACTGGAAGCCTGTGGCCAGTGGGGTACCACAGGGATCGGTGCTGGGTCCCTTGCTGTTTGTGGTCTACATTAACGACTTGGATATGAATGTAAAAGGTATGATCAGTAAGTTCGCTGATGATACAAAAATTGGTAGGGTGGTAAATAGCGAGGAAGATAGCCTCAGTCTGCAGGACGATATAGATGGGTTGGTCAGATGGGCGGAACAGTGGCAAATGGAATTTAACCCGGAAAAGTGCGAGGTGATGCACTTTGGAGGGACTAACAAGGCAAGGGAATACACAATGAATGGGAGGACCCAAGGCAAGACAGAGGGTCAGAGGGATCTTGGTGTGCAAGTTCACAGATCCCTGAAGGCGGCGGAACAGGTAGATAAGGTGGTAAAGAAGGCATATGGGATACTTGCCTTTATTAGCTGAGGCATAGAATATAAGAGCAAGGAGGTTATGATGGAGCTGTATAAAACACTGGTTCGGCCACAGCTGGAGTACTGTGTGCAGTTCTGGTCGCCACACTACAGGAAGGATGTGATCGCTTTGGAGAGGGTGCAGAGGAGATTCACCAGGATGTTACCAGGGCTGGAGCGCTTCAGCTATGAAGAGAGACTGGGAAGACTGGGTTTGTTTTCCTTGGAGCAGAGGAGGCTGAGGGGGGACATGATTGAGGTGTACAAAGTTATGAGGGGCACAGATAGGATGGATACTCAGGAGCTTTTTCCCTTCGTTGAGGGTTCTATAACAAGGGGACATAGATTCAAGGTAAAAGGCGGGAGGTTTAGAGGGGATTTGAGAAAGAACTTTTTCACCCAGAGGGTGGTTGGAGTCTGGAACTCACTGCCTGAAAGGGTTGTGGAGGCAGGAACCCTCACAACATTCAAGAAGCATTTGGATGAGCACTTGAAATGCCATAGCATACAAGGCTACGGACCAAATGCTGGAATATGGGATTAGAGTAGACAGGGCTTGATGGCCGGCGCGGACACGATGGGCCGAAGGGCCTCTATCCGTGCCGTATAACTCTATGACTCTATGACCATTGGTGAAGTTAATACCGGGTCAGCAATCACACAGAATATGCACATCTCAACAGTAAAAAAAAGATGATTTTTTTTTTAAGGTGCTAAGCACATAATTAGCATTATATATGACACCTTTGATTACTTCAGTGCAGTTATTTACCATTTAGTCAAAACTAATGGGATGAAAACATTTTTTTCCGCTGTTTAAACTTAAGGTTCTGACATAAAATAGTTTCAACCCAATTTCAAGTAGGTACACATCATGAACATGCCCATAATTTGGCATTAACTGGCACTAAATTAGAAACCTCACCAATGCAGTTGTGAGCGATGTTTTAAGGCTGTGGTAAAGACGCATGTTGGACAGAAGAGGCAAATGTAATCTGTATTTGGACAATAACCAAACGCTGTACTTCCATATATTTCTCGTATATCAGGAACGTTACTTGGAGGTCGCTGATCTGGAACGTTCTATCAGTGGCTGAAGATTATTGTGATCAACATTAATAATACTGTTCCAAATTTAAAGCAGTTTCAGATTTTGCAACCATGTCGGTGCATTAACTCCCTATAGAGTGGAAGCCTCCACCCACCCTTGAGAGGCCAGTGATGCAAAGGAGGCAGAGCTGGAGGCGAGGCCAGGGGCAGAGATTCCCTATACTGGGAGTTCCCATTTTCCTGACCTCAGTGGAACTTGGTAGAAGGTTGGAGACTGGTATAGTGAGATGAGAATGGAACAAGTGAGTCCCATTGGGAGTGGGAGGCTCAGGCCAGGGAAGCAGCAGATGTGTCCCTGGCAGCATGGGCACCCATTGGTCCCATGTAAACGAGGTGCCCTGCCACTGACCCACACACTCCAGGGCTGTAAGGTCCCGGTGGGTACGGTCCCAGTGTAATTGCTAGGATCCTAGCCGGGGGATTTTCAGGCCCAATGTATTTATGGCATCACCTTTTATTATTTCTTTCAGTTTACCATAATTTCATTTTGCTTTTCTTTTTCTTTGGATCTTTTGCACAATCTGGGCACACTGACTCTCCCTGGTTTGGTTGCTGTTCCCAGAACCCCACTTATGTGTCAGATTTGTATCTTTAGACTAAATTTTTTAAAGGCGTTAAGGGGTTTAGCATTTTTCAACACAGATCTCCAGCGAAGCATCTAAACAGCAAGATTAGCACCTAATGTTTTTTTAGTGGGGTGGGGAGCAGTAGGAGAATGTTGTCAATGATGTTTGATAATCTCACTAAAACGCCTTCCTGGATCTGGGTAGTTGTGTGTGTCACCAGCAGTGTCTTCCTGCCCTTAACCTTCCTCAGCTGCAGCCTTGCCAGCAGTTTATTCTCAATAGGAAGATCAGAAGCAAACCTGCTGGAGACCAGCGCTTATAATAGGTCCTTAGCACAACATTCAGACATCATTGTAACAACAATGCCCATGGCTGTCCCTGCCTGTCGAAACTAATGCATCGTTGCCCAAATCCCTCCGCACCCCTCCCCCTCCAACAAACAGAACAACATGACTTTTTGAAACAAATAAACCTTTGTCCTTGTATGCTTGTCTCAAAATTATGAGTTATCAATTTATATATAAAGTCGTACTTTGCTCTTATTTCAGAAATATTTATTTAGTGCCAGTGCTACTTAGCAAAAAAGCAAAGGGTAAGCATTCATTAGGATAAGGCTGTGAGGATGCCAGTTTTTCTGTGAGGCTAAATATGATACGAGGGACCTAATAGGTTGCCTGAGAACTGATGACATTCAGTGGCTTGGAGATTTGAAAATCAACCACTGTTGAAACTGGGACCCATGCTTACCGAAATATAACATACAAGATTCGTGCAGAATAAATATTGTGTTGAACACTAATTTCTCAATGTTCTATTTTAATTTTATACGTTTATTTTAAACATTACAGCATGGAAAATCTTTGTGTATTGAAAGATATGAGTGGGAATATGATACATATAGACGTTAATGGTTTATGCAGCCTTGTAAGGCACAAATTATAGACTAGACATGTCAGATTTATTTTAATACCCCAATTTGTCATGTTATACGATACCTACACCATTTGTTTACCGCTTATCGGTATAAACTGAAATATAATAATCATGAATATCATTAATCGAGGAAACTATTTAAATAAAACACTGCATTTTTAAACATGGATAAAGGTTACATTTCAAGCAAAAATGTACGAACATGATATGTTCAAAGAAATTATACCTTGAAAAGTAATACCCTCACAGCAGATTATCACAAGAATAAAGACATATGGAACCAAACCAGGATGGACAGCTGGTCTGCCATATTTCTAACAATGAGTTCTCCAATGTGTACATCCTGAATATAAAAGATGTTGAAAGATTTCAGCAAACAAGTTGCATTGCACTGCAACTGACACAAGTTTCTCTGTACTTTTTGTCACATAATGAATCTGTAGACTAACTCAATACAAGTACAAGGATTGAATATTTGAAGAAAAGATATGGCTGATCTTCCATGTTTTCAGGGAGCCCATTAAGGTGGGCTAAGTAATCAGAACTTTTGAACTCAGTAGTTTAACCTACTGTGGTTTTCCAATTTTTTACATTATGACTTAACCAGCTCATATTATACGATTATTGGCGTTTAATGTAATCTGGTGTTATATCACACTACAGAACTATGATATGTCAAAGAAGGAGCTCCAGAACACGTGGAGAAAAAATACAAAACAAATACTACACTACACAGGGGTGCATTTCTGATGATGCAAATAACAACTTGCAATAAATAGCTGCAGAAAGAATGTATGAAATTTATATTCCTGACATCATGATAATCCATATTACAAACAGCCAGTGTCAGTACTTGGAAATGTACAAAGAGTAAAAAGTTGTCATGACAAAAAATCCAGCAGAAACATCCTAAACAAAGGAAAAGCAGTTAATGTTTTCTATTTCCTTCACTTGGTTTTGTAAGTGTTACAAAAGTATGTTTTGCATTTCTTAGAACAGATTTTTAACACTATTAAAATAAACAGTAGCTGGACTTCTGATACCAAAAACAACAGGAAGTAATATTGGCAGATTTGTTGTAGCATTGCTCATGGTAAGTTAGAGGATACACTATTTTGTAACAACAGGACCATTATACCATGTAAGCACAATGTACTATTAAAATAATAAGTAAGATGTTTATTTTTTTTAAAATAAACTTTTCCTAACGGACGTAAAGGAATTACCTTGAGAAAAACTGTCTGCTGCTAAGATGGACCTATGTCTAATGCGACCTGCCCCTTTAAGACCACAAAAGTATACTTCCTGCACGAAGTGCCCCAAATAAGCGCACCTTGGGCTCAATTGCAGACTAATTGTTGTTGCTGAGGGAAGTCTAACTTTAGATTAGCAGCTGCTTGTAAATCCCTGCACATCCTGTGATCAGTTCGAAGCTAATTGCTGTTGCTAAAGGAAGTTAAGATTTGTTGTTATTTTATGCACATGACATTTGAGTCAATTAGGTGCAAGTGTGACACATAGTTTCAAGACTGACATTTCAGGTGTGATGGATTCACCATGCGTAAGACTCTTATGTACATAGATGTCTCAACCTATATATTCTTTGGCATATAATCATCAGTCATATATGTAAATATGTAAATAAAAGATAGAGGTAGTTATAGAGACAGAGACAACAGAGATGGAAATAATCTTCAGTTATTACTTTGTGAAAATTTTGTATTCGTTAAGAAAAGGATGACAGTGCTATTTTCACTTTTTACCCAGTAACAACAACAAACATTCCCAGGTCACAGCATGGGTCAGATGCAATGTAAAAGACCTTCTCACTGTCCCAATCTCAGACAATCAACCCAACCTCACTAAACACCACTGCATCAGGGTGGCATTGCAATTCTCACCAGGAGCAAGTGAGAATACAGGAGAGGAAAGACGTCACCTGATGTCATTTTAAAGTCACCTTTTTCCACACTTCTACAGGGTTATCAATAGCACTGGTCATGATCAGCAAAAAGAGCTGCACATCTCAGGAGCTGCTGTGATCCTGCCAGCTTCCCCCCTTTGTTTACTTTGAATTGTTCTAGCTGGGCCCAAGGCATAGCAAAAGTAACCAAAGTTAAGATAATAGGTGAGACTAAAATTTATACATGAAGCCTCTGATGCTCGAACTACCAGTGCAGATATGGATTCATTTATTTATCTTTGTTTATATATTTTAATTCCTTTTAAAAAAAAATCAACATAACTGATTAAAATCTCAAAGTTAAGGGCCTACCTAAATGCTGCCGTGCAACCACTGTATTTGCCAATTTTACATACATATTTGCAAAGAAAACCAACAAACAAAGCAAATGCTGTCTTTACTGAAAATTCTTTCCATTAATCACTCGAGGCACTCATAATATGGTTGGAATTGAAAGGTCAATATCAAACGAGTTAATTTGTAGACTGACTTACTAAAGTTTCTGTGTACATTCTTCATATTATGTTGCAGTGCAAATCAATGTGATAACTGATCTGCTGCTCTCTGATACTGTATTTGTCAGTATTTCCATTGATTTACTCACAAACATCCTTTCATCACCTGACATAAACAAAGGCATATGTGGAATCGTACATTTGTGAGCTCACTTTGCTCTGCAAAAGCTGACTTGTGATCTCTGTTGATTCGACAAAGGATTAGAGCAGCTCTATAAAAAAAGGTACATAATTGACAACAAATTTTATGCATACTGACAGAACAGCTAAATATATTACAAAAAAACCCAACCATCTACTAATGTTGGATATTAACTAAATTCCTAATGAGAACATTGTATGATGATATTTAATGAAACTGAAAGCAAAACATAATTTAACATAAATTATGGCTTTATTAGTCTTCTCCAATGAACCATTAATCCACGTTTAAATTTTGTTGAAGTTATCAATTTGGTAGCAGTCCCACATTGTAAGTACGACAATGTGAAAATTGTAGAATTTACAAAAGGTCCAGATATCTCGTTCATTTCTAATCCAGCTCTCTCGATCATGGCTATAGCTATTGGTACTAATGGACTCATTCATCTGACGAAGGGGATAATCTCCGAAAGCTTGTGATTTTAAAATAAATTTGTTGGACTATAACCTGGTGTTGTAAGATTCCTTACATTTGTCCACCCCAGTCCATCACCGGCATCTCCACATCATATATTTTATAGAGCTAATATACTCCCAACATTGAGCCTCACCCATATATCTGGAATTTGCATGTCCCGACCTTGATTTTCCATTCATTGGACAATGACCCCTTAGCTGTCCAGCTGCACCTAACATCATTAGTTTGTCATGTTAACTATTGAGTCACAGTTTGGTGGTGTATTTTTTATTTTAATGAATAAGTCTTTTGGTCATTAAGTTGAGGGATCAGTTCTTGAAAGTGGAATTATTTGTGCCAGACAAGTGCCAGGCAATGACCATCTCCAACAAGAGAGAGTCTAACCACCTCCCCTTGACATTCAACGGCATTACCATCGCCGAATCCCCCACCATCAACATCCTGGGAATCACCATTGACCAGAAACTTAACTGGACCAGCCACACAAATAACATGGCTACAAGAGCAGGTCAGAGGCTGGGTTTTATGCGGCAAGTGACTCACCTCCTGACTCCCCAAAGGCACAAGTCAGGAGTGTGATGGAATACTCTCCACGTGCCTGGATGAGTGCAGCTCCAACAACACTCAAGAAGCTCGACACCATCCAGGACAAAGCAGCCCGCTTGATTGGCACCCCATCCACCATCCTAAACATTCACTCCCTTCACCACCGGCGCACAGTGGCTGCAGTGTGTACAATCCACAGGATGCACTGCAGCAACTCGCCAAGGCTTCTTCGACAGCACCTCCCAAACCCACGACCTCTACCACCTAGAAGGACAAGAGCAGCAGGCACATGGGAACTCCACCACCTGCATGTTCCCCTCCAAGTCACACACCATCCCGACTTGAAAATACATCGCAGTTCCTTCATCGTCGCTGGGTCAAATTCCTGGAACTCCCTTCCCAACAGCACTGTGGGAGAACCTTCACCACACGGACTGCAGCGGTTCAAGAAGGCGGCTCACCACCACCTTCTCAAGGGCAATTAGGGATGGGCAATAAATGCCGGCCTCGCCACCGACGCCCACATCCCATGAAGGAATCAAAAAAAATTATTTGTACTACATTACATGGCACAACAGTGTATAGTTGGAGATTGCTGCAAAAAGGATTGATATCACAAGAATTCTACCCTAATAGTTTGTCTTTACTCTCAGCAACTTTTAAAAAAACACTGTACTGTGGTAATAATGGGAGAGTTGTGGATTTCCAATGACTTAATGCAACCCTCAGCAACCCTGGCTCAGCAAGTGATGGCTAACTCTTGTTTCAATCTCCGCATGCAGAAAGAAAGAGTTCCAAGTGGCATAACTGCCTGGGACAGACTTGTACTAACGCAAGGAATGGTGCTCCAATTTCCACCCAGAAACAAAGAAGAAAGACTTACTTTTATATAATCGTCTATCACAACCTCAGGATGTGTCAAAGTGCTTTACAGCCAATGAAGTACTTTTGAAGCGTAATATAGGAAACTCGGCAGCCAATTTGCACACAAAGTCCCACAAATAGCAATGAGATAATGACCAGATAATCTGCTTTAGTGATGTTAGTTGAGGGGTAAATATTGGCCAGGACAATGGGGATAGCTCCCCTGCTCTTATTCAAAATACTGGCATGAGATCTTTTACGTTCACCTGAGGGCAGACAGGGCCTCGATTTAATGTCTCATCCGATAGATAGTGCAGCACTCCCTCAGTACTGCACTGAAGTGTCAGCCTAGATTTTGTGCTCAAGTCTCAGACAACCTTCTGACTCAGAGGCGAGAGTGCTACCACTGACACCATACCCAGGGATGGTCCGAAGGACACAGATTAGGTACCATATCTATATGGATTAGATACACAATAGTGCTCCCTCAGCTCTATTCTGACAATGAAGCTTCATTCTAACCTCTGATCTACCAGTGTTACATTTCCCACACTGGACACCCTTGAGATACTGCTGAATGAGATTGCAAGCTCAGTGCCAATTTAGGTAGCATAATAATAATTTTATGCTGTGGACTAATGCCTGCAAAAAAAAAATCAGACTGACACTGCCCAAACTTATTCCACTTAGGACCCTCAGGGAGAGAAGGTTATTATCCCATCAAACTGGAATTAATTCTAACCCAGCAGTTAAAGGAGCAAGAACAGTATCCTCACCCACTGAACAATCAAACATAATTTTGGTAATGCTTTTAATGATTTTCACAGCCCTAAATTACCTCTGCATTCAACATCCTTCTGTGTTATACTCCACCGTGTTTAATCAATTTTTTTATTGTTAAATGCTCTCTATTTTATTCCCGCCTGTAGCTTGGCTTTCTTGGGCCAAGCACCAATTGTGGCAGGGGGCATTAACCGGCTCCCAAGACTCTACCATTGCTGTTCTCAGCTGACCACGAGCAGGTGCCACATTGAATCAGCTAAGATTGGAAACTCAGTGCTGTGAAGACTGAAAATATATCCCAGCTTACTGCACCCTTGTGCATTGCTGCTTAAATGCGTTGTGCCACCCTATTGCCTTGTCTGGCTGAATGTACTGGTTTGGCTCCCAACTTCCATTATCATTATCTTCCATTTGCCTGTCACCCGATCAGGTACAGAGTCTCTCTAAATATATTTGGATGAATTCTGTTTTGCTAATAGAACTTCCTATCCAGAAAAAGTTGTGCCATCAACAAACTTGGAAATCCTGTTACAGGTCCTGCATAAAAGTCACTAATGAATATCGTGAAAAGCAGAGGTTCAAATTTGGTCCCTGTGGTACTGGTGATTGGTCTCTAATGCAAGAAATGTCCATTTACAACCACCTCTATCTTCTATTAATCAGCCAATTTCTTATCCAATTAGCAACTTCCCCTGTAAACCCACAATCCACCACCTTTTCAGCAGTCTCTAGTGAGTCACCTTGAGAGTTTAAATGTATAATGATCTACTGCAGCCATCACAGCAATATACACTCGGTCACACAGCACAATCTGAAGGGAAAGATGGGAGCCCATGGACAGAGTCACATTCCTAGTTGTCAGCCTTTCCCAGTGCAGGTTCTCTGGTGCTTTGTTTCTTAGCTTTTCCCCCGCAATGTGTGGTGATGATTCAAAATTTGAAGCAGAAACATTTAGAAAATTTACTATTTTGATTATGTTTTGTTGAATTTGCCAACTCTGACTAAGAGGCTATATCAAACAAAAATTACATGTGTTTGAGGTTTTTTTGTCATGGATATTATACAGATCTTTGAACTAGGAGAAAAACATTGGGCGTGATTTTAAATGAGAAAAACGGGTGGGCAGTAAAAATGTTTAAAAATCTGAAACCCGCCCAGTTCCGGTTTTAACGGAGGTAGGGCGAGGGGTGGGCGACTAACTCACTCTTAGAAGGTGGGTCGGTTAATAAAAGATTTCAAGGAGACTGCAGGCCTCCATTTTTACAGATTTTTTGTTTCTAACCCCAGGATTCCCAGTCCTTCTACAAGACCGGGCCTGACACAAAACTTGGAAGTATGGTGAACAGGGAGGAGGATAGTGATAGACTTCAAGAGGACATAGACAGGCTGGTGGAATGGGCAGGCATGTGGCAGATGAAATTTAACACAGAAAAATCCGAAGTGATACATTTTGGTAGGAAGAACGAGGAGAGGCAATATAAACTAGAGGGTACAATTCTAAAAGGGGTGCAGGAACAGAGGGATCTGTGGGTACATGTGCACAAATCATTGAAGGTGGCAGGGCAGGTTGAGAAAGTGGTTAAAAAAGCATATAGGATCCTGGACTTTATAAATAGAGGCACAGAGCACAAAAGTATGGAAGTCATGATGAACCTTTATAAAACACTGGTTCAGCCACAACTGGAGTATTGTATCCAATTCTGGGCACCGCACTTTCAGAAAGATGTGAAGGCCTTAGAGAGGGTGCAGAAGAGATTTACTAGAATGGTTTCAGGGATGACGTACTTCAGTTACGTGGATAGGCGGGCGAAGCTGGGGTTGTTCTCCTTAGAGCAGAGAAGGTGGAGAGGAGATTTGATAGACGTGTTCAAAACCATGAAGGGTCTGGACAGAGTAGATAGAGAGAAATTGTTCCCATTGGCGGAAAGGTCACGAACCAGAGGACATAGATTTAAGGTGATTGGCAAAAGAACCAAAGGCGACATGAGAAAAAACTCTTTTACACAGCTAGTGGTTAAGATCTGGAATGTGCTGCCTGAAAAGGTGATGGAGGCAGATTCAATCATAGCTTTCAAAAGGGAATTGGATAAGTACTTGAAGGGGAAAAAATTTGCAGAGCTACGGGGAAAGGGCGGTGGAGTGAGACTCGCCGAATTGGTCTTGCAGAGACACGGCACGGACTTGATGGACCAAATGGCCTCCTTCCGTGCTGTAACCACTCTATGACTCAACTTCACGCCATGTGAGTGGAGGCAAGAAGGCCTGAAACTGCAGGTAAGTGCCTTTATAGCACAGCTTGTGGGCCTGGAGGAGCAGGAGTGCTTCCCCCAGGCCCAACAAACTTATCTGCAGCGACCCTACAAATGCAATCATCCGACCCCACCCCCCACGATCTCCGACCCCCCCCAACCACGACCCCCGACCTCCCCCCCGCCGATCCCCGACCCCCCCCCTGCCAACCCCCGACCTCCCCCCGCTGACCCCCGACCTCCCCCCGCCGACCCCCGACCTCCCCCGCCGACCCCCCCCCGCCGATCTCCGACCCCCGACCTCCCCGCCGATCTCCGACCCCCGACCTCCCCGCCGATCTCCGACCCCCGACCTCCCCCCGCCGATCTCCGACCCCCGACCTCACCCCGCCGATCTCCGACCCTCGACCTCCCCCCGCCGATCTCCGACCCCCGACCCCCCCACCCCACCACCGATCTCCGACCCCCGACCCCCACCCATCTCCGACCCCCGACCCCCACCCATCTCCGACCCCCGACCCCATCTTACCCTTCCACATCCTCTCGCTGGCTGCTTTCCCGTCTGACTGAGACCAGCCTGTCAGTCAATCAGGCTGGCTTGTCGGGCAGGAAACATACAAAAAAAAATGCCCTTCCATCAAAATTATAAGGACTTCCAGGAAACCCATACTTCCGGGTTTCCCGTCAGGAATTCCATCACCCCCCACTCCAGTCCCCTCAATAAAATCATGCCCATTATCCTGAACTATTTCATTCTCTTCTCCCATGGTTGTCTTGTTTCATTGCATCAATGTGATCAGTGAAGGCATAGCACTTCCCCATCTGTTAGCAGCGATGCAAGTACAAAACCATCTGGTCAGTAGTGCATGCCAAGTAAGTGGCAATTGGCATTATAGGCTGTATAATGTTATATCTGTGGTGGCTCGAACTTATATATTTGGAAGTATTTATGATATATCTAACTTTTCTATATTATGTAATCCTTTACTGGAAGTGAGAAGACATCTTACTTTTGCTTTTTATCGTAGATTTTCAGAAAAATAATTAAATGACACCCAATTTTCTCCTTAGTACAATGATACAAGCAGATTTTTACCCACACTAGTGCAAACAGAAATGCAAATGGAAAATCCTTACATCCAAGGATTTCACCCAGTAGCTCCCCCTTCAATGCTAAGAAACTAATGTTGTGTAGAGGGGTTGACTGGTATCCTTAACTCCAAGCTGACATTCCTCCCCAAAAAGAATGAATTCTCTAGACACTAACAAAGTGAGTGTTATTGCAACTCACAGGTTTTCCCCCCTCCAAATAAGAGAATTTCTGAGTGAGCTCCTATTACCAGAAGTCCAATATGAACATGAGTTTAGTGAAGAGAGGTCATATATCCAAAGTATAGTAGGCTGCAGTAATATTACACTGGTGGTCTGAGATTGCTAGCTGTAGAGTGCTAAGCACATCTGGTAGGAATGGAACTATACTGTGGTCTGCGACTTGCAATAAAAGCTTTAAGCATTCATGCTTAACTCATGAGCAGAGCTCCACTGTCCTGGCAGCTTTTTTCTAATATTAGGAAAGTGATGGTGGCAGTGTTCACTTACTTGTAACAAGAAGCTTTTCTCATAAGTTTATAAAGTGCCCAGGAGAGCTAATGGGGATTACTTGAGAACTTCTGAAATCTGGCTTCACACCAGACTAAAGTTATACTCAGAGCGGGGCCAAGCCCAGCAGTTTGATATGGCCAACCACGTGAACACAACCCATCATCGTGCTGGTGGCTAGGGGTTTTGCAATATGTATTATGTATAATTTTTCTTTAAATTTCATATTCAAAATAAAAGACAGGTACATGTTAAAGACCATTCTTGGCAAATACAGCATAAAAACAAAAGTGCTGAAGGTACAATATTGTCCTACACCAGTAAAAGAATCAGAAGGTTGCCCCACACTTATATCTATATATGTAGGTGTATATCTATATGAAGATGATACTACAAAACACATGCATAAAGAATTCTTCTCTTAACTTCCATGAATACTCCTCCTGACCCCACAAAAGTGTTTTTAAAAAAAACTTACCTTTTCAGTACAGCCTCCAGCAGTCCCTTTAAAAACCATTGGTTAAGTCCTTTAGCGCCTGGAAAAGCTGGGAGTAGCACATTTTGCCCATTTCTCCATGAAAATTGCAATTGAGGTCCTCCAACCAGCATAGGACCCTAATTTGCATATTTAAACAGCCTCCTGCCTATTTTGGGTGCCCATTTAAAGGCCTACCTAAAAACTGAATTAGACGGGCAAATGCATGTACAAGATCCCCACTAGATTTTTCTCTCCCAGTTGCTTGTTTTTCAATGGAAGGCAGTTGAAAGTCCCCCTCATTATCTGCAGCATACTCTGGAACTGGTTGTCCATGATTACTACAATACTTAACTAACAGCAGATGGGATGCTGTAATAAACAAACTGACTGCAAAGTAACAATTTGATTGTTACACATAGTAGGGGAAAAGTTAGTTTATAACTTTTTTCTATGGTCGATCATGAGTCCATAGTAAACTTGGAGAAAAAATGTATCAACAAATGCATTGAACCCCAGACAGAGCATCAAACCTTTTGAGGACTGTTGGTTTTTAGTTTTCCCCCCTACATTTTTTCCAAATGAAACTTAAGAAAGTAGTGGATTGCAAAACAGTAACAAAGTACAGAATACACTTACAATATTCAGAACAGAATGTTAAATAACCATCGTATTTAAACATTGTGCAAAACCCGACTGGGGTCTCAGAGACCAGGATTAAACAAATGATAAACAGGACCCTCATAATTAGATTAGTAATAAGATCAGCATAGTTTTGTCATGTTGATGTTGAGAAAATATTCCTCAATCCATTGTTACTACTTATTGGGCAGGGGATTACTGCACTTTGATTCCTTGCAGGCATCTTTTAATGGTGGAATCATAGAAAATTTACGGCACAGAAGGAGGCCATTTGGCCTATCGTGTCCACACCGGCCCAAAATGAGCCACCCAGCCTAATCTCACTTGGTCCGTAACCTTGTAGGTCACGGCACTTCAGGTACACATCCAGCTACGTTTTAAATGAATTGAGGGTTTCTGCCTCTACCACCCTTTCAGGCAGTGAGTTCCAGACCCCCACCACCCTCTGGGTGAAAAAAATTCTCCTCAGCTCCCCTCTAATCCTTCTACCAATCACTTTAAATCTATGCCCCCTGGTTATTGACCTCTCTGCTAAGGGAAATAGGTCTTTCCTATCCACTCTATCTAGGCCCCTCATAATTTTGTACACCTCAATTAAATCACCCCTTGTCCTCCTCTGTTCCAAAGAGAACAACCCCAGTCTATCGAATCTTTCCTCATAGCTAAAATTCTCTCGTCCTGGCAACATCCTCGTAAATCTCCTCTGTACCCTCTCTAGTGCAATTATATCCTTCCTGTAATGCGGTGACCAGAACTGTACGCAGTACTCAAGCTGTGGCCTAACTAGTGTTTTGTACAGTTCCAGCATAACCTCCCTGCTCTTATATTCTATGCTTCGGCTAATAAAGGAAAGTATTCCATATGCCTTCTTAATCACCTTATCTACCTGTCCTGCTACCTTCAGGGATTTGTGGACTTGCACTCCAAGGTCCTCGCTTCCTCTACACTTTTCAGTATCCTACCATTTATTGTGTATTCCCTTGCCTTGTTTGCTCTCCCCAAATGCATTACCTCACACTTCTCCGGACTGAATTCCATTTGCCACTTTTCTGCCCACCTGACCAGTCCATTGATATCTTCCTGCAGTCTACAGCTTTCCTCCTCACTATCAAGCACACAACCAATTTTTGTATCATCTGCAAACTTCTTAATCATGCCCCCTACATTTAAGTCCACATCATGAATATATATCACAAAAAGCAAGAGACCTAGTACTGAGCCCTGCAGAACCCCACTGGAAACAGCCTTCCAGTCACAAAAACACCCATCGTTTTCTCAGCCTTTGCTTCCTGCCACTGAGCCAATTTTGGATCCAACTTGCCACTCTCCCTTGGATCCCATGGGCTTGTACTTTTTTGACCAGTCTGCCATGTGGGACCTTGTCAAAAGCCTTGCTAAAATCCATGTAGACCACATCAAACACATTACCCTCATTGACCCTCCTTGTTACCTCCTCAAAAAATTCAATCAAGTTAGTCAGACACAACCTTGCCTTAGCAAATCCATGCTGACTGTCCTTGATTACTCTGTGCCTTTCTAAGTGATGGTTTATCCTGTTCCTCAGAATTGATTCCAATAATTTGCCCACCACCGAAGTTGGGCTGACTGGTCTGTAATTACTCGGTCTATCCCTCTCTCCCTTTTTAAACAATGGTACAATGTTAGCAATTCTCCAATCCTTCAGCACCACCCCTGTATCCAGAGAGGATTGGAAAATGATGGTCAGAGCCTCTGCTATTTCCTCCCTTGCTTCTTTTAACAGCCTGGGATACATTTCATCTGGGCCTGGTGATTTATCTATTTTCAAAGATGCTAATCCCCTTAATACTTCTTCTCTCACTAAGTTTATCCCCTCCAATATTTCACACTCCTCCTCCTTAACTACAATATCTGCATTGTCCCTCTCTTTTGTGAGGACAGATGCAAAGTATTCATTAAGAACCATACCAACATCTTCCACCTCTACACATAGTTGCCATTATGGTCTCTAATAGGCCCTACTCTTTCCTTCGTTATCCTCTTGCTCTTAATGTATTTATAAAACATCTTTGAGTTTTCCTTGATTTTTCTTGCCAATATTTTTTCATACTCTCTCTTTGCTTTCCTAATTTTCTTTTTAATTTCACCCCTGCACATTCTATACGCCTCTAGGCTTTCTGTAGTATTGAGCTTTCCTTTTTTGCCTTATCTTACCCTGTATGCTCCTTGACATCCAGGGGGCTCTAGATTTTTCAGTCGCACCCTTTTTCTTTGTGGGTACATGTTTACTCTGCACCCCTTGAATCTCCCCCTTGAATGCCTCCCACTGCTCTGACATTGATTTACCTTCAAGTAGCTGTTTCCAGTCCACTTTTGCCAAGTCATTTCTTAGCTTAGTAAAATTGGCTTTTCCCCAATTGAGAACTTTAACTCTGGTTCTACCTTTGTCTTTTTCCATAACTATGGTGGTCAAGTTTGTTCACTTCACAGTTTCCTGTGCAGAGGGTACGTTGCCCAGCCTCTCCTCGGCCTCCATCTCAGTGATGGCCGGGTTGCTGTGGAGTTAGACATACTCTATTCCATTTATGACAGGCACATCCATTCCATTCGCTTTTGTATACTCCGGTCCCTGTTTTGTGACAGGTGCAGCCAGCTGGGTGATTGAGACAGAGAACGAGTAAAGAGAGAGAGTGTGAGAAAGGAACGCATGCCTGAGGAAGATTGTGTAATGAACACATGGAGTTGTTTTTAAACAGAAAAATGTTCCATATCCTTTAAACATTGAATCAGGTAATTGAGCTTGTTACTTACATGGCAGAATCTGGCCAGAATCACTGGATTAGATATGTACCAATCTATCCCTGAAGTCTTAGAAATTCTAGAACTCAGAGTCGAAAACCCACTCCCAGGCTTCTTCTTTGAATTCTTCTTTGTAACTGGCTAAAAAAAAGCATAAAAGAAAGGCCTCAGGGTGATATACCTATTGATTCTTCTTCCTCCCATGCAAGGAACTGACTGTTATAACCCCACTGAGACTAAAACTTACCTCACCGCATAGTAATTACCAACTTAAACCATGCACATAATATAGTGTGTTAGTATAACAACCTGTCGTACCAACATATACATCAGTTCTTTGGGAGGGGAGGGGAGGGAGGTTTCTTCAATTTCCACAATAGCTACACTGCTGCTAGTGGTTGGATCTGGAGACCTGGGCCTAGGTACTAAGGTTTTTAATGGTAGTAGAACCTGGAGGCAGTCTTTCTGGCTCATTTGACTGATGTGGTTTTGGTAATGATGAGACCTAATAAGTATAGATCTAAAACATTTTCTCTTCCAAACATGATCTGCTGTGCTTTGTGTCAATTCAGGGTACATTTATTACCATGCAGTCAATTAAGTTTAAGCAAGGCCCTTATCTCTCTTTAGTTTTTCATTTTTTTGTATATTGTGCAGCCATTGAAAAATAAAAGATGCTGGGCCCAAAATTCCAACCAGGTTGTTGCACGACTGGAAGTGAGGCAGGGTGAGACTTCTGCCTGTCACGATGTTATGGTGCTAACTCCGCCTTTGTTGCCTCTAGGTTCAACTATTTTAGTGCTCTCCTGGCTGGCCTCCCACCTTGCACCCTCCGTAAACTTGAGCTCATCCAAAACTCTGCTGCCTAGATTCTAACTCGCAGCAAGTCCCGTTCTCCTATCACCCCTGTGCTCGCTGACCTACATTGGCTCCCGGTCTAGCAATGCCCCGATTTTAAAACTCTCATCCTTGTTTTCAAATCCCTCCAAGGCCTTGTCCCTCCCGATCTCTCCTCTAGCTGTATAACCCTTCGAGATCTCTGCGCTCCTCCAATTCTTGCCTCTTGCACATCCCCGATTTTAATCTCTCCACCATTGGTGGCCGTGCTTCAACTGCCTAGGCCTTAAGCTCTGGAATTCCCTCCCTAAACCTCTACACTTCTCTCTCTCTCCTCCTTTAAGACACTCCTTAAAACCTACCTCTTTGACCAAGCTTTTGGTCACCAGTCCTAATATCCCCTTATGTGGCTTGGTGTCAAGTTTTATTTGATAACGCTCCTTTGAAGCGCCTTGGGATGTTTTACTATGTTAAAGGCACTATATAAATACAAGTTGTTGTTGGTATTGTATAAATGGGGAGGTCAGATAATTTAAGTACAGTATAAATCCAACAAGGTTTAGGGAGGGAATTCCAGAGCTTTGGGCCTAGGCACTATAGGCACAGCCGCCAATGGTGGAGCGATGAAAATCCAGCAATAAACACCTAAAATATATGGGGGTGGGGGGGAGGTTGGAAAAACCATGAAGAGACATGAATTTGGTTTCAAGTGCACTCTGAACGGTAGCCAGATTGTGGGGGGGGGGGGGGGAGGAGCTGGTGGTCCAGGTATGGCACATGATATAAAACCAGCTGCTGTTTAAATGGGCAATGGCAGCACTGGAAGAAGCAGGCAAATTGGCAAAAAGGATGGCAGCAAGAGCTAACTTCAAGGAGTCAAACCTGGATGTCATTATGGAGCAGGAAGGTTGGGCTGTTTGGGGGTGGGGGCTAAAGGCCCACTCAGCATGTGGTCTGCACCTTGTGGTGGGGCTGGCCGTGACAGTGAGTACCAACTTCTTGACCCTCAGAACTCCTTTGCAGTGCAGGAAGAAATTTAGCAACCTTACTAGGGCTACTAAGTAGGTAAGTTACCTACTCCTCTGACCCTTTTTGCAGTCTCTTAATATGTGTCGTACTCCTTCATTCATTACCCCCTCTGTGTTCGAGGGCTGTACTTAGAACCACTGATCCCTTCTTCAATTCTGCTTCACCTGCTACCTACAAAAACGCCTTCTACTGTGAAGAAAGATACAAAATATTTGTTTAACTCATCTGCCATTTCCTGATTCCCCATTATAATTTCTCTTGTCTCAGCCTTTCACACCTGTTGGGATAAAATTTAGGAGTGCCAGTGGCAGCTGCAGGTTTGATTGAACCATCTGCAGCTTGCCTGTGCAATGGTTTGGGATTGCAAACAGTCAAGTAAGAAACATGATCGGACACCTTCAAAAGTTTCAGAGGGACTGACACAGTAGCTGTACAACATTTTAACTTGAGTTCCTCCAGGTAACTCAAAGCAAGATGGCAGTGAAGAGGAGGAAAAAAGAAACGAGTGGTCTTCCACCTTCTTACCAACCAGTCACATCCTCACCCTTTGTATCATTCACCCTTTCATAGAATCATAGAATAATACAGCACAGAAGGAAGCCATTCGGCCTGTCATGCCTGTGCTGGCTCTTTGAAAGAACTATCAAATTAGTTCCACTCTCCCGCTCTTTCCCCATAGCCCTCCAAATTTTTGCCCTTCAAGTATTTATCCAATTCTCTTTTGAAAGTTATAATTGAATGTGCTTCCACCACCCTTTCAGGCAGTGCATTCCAGATCATAACAACTTGCTGCGTAAAAAAACATTCACTCATGTTGCCTTTGGTTCTCTCTCACTCACCAGCCCAAAAAGATTGTGGAATTTTATTAAAATTTATTGACTTGTACCAATCTTGGACCCACCATGACTAAATTTTATTGTGTAATTTGTTTTGACTTGTGCATTATTAATTTAAATTTTTGAGTAAATTTTATGCTCCTTGACATGAGGGAAATGGGTCCAGTAGGGGTGTCAGAGCATGTAATATTTTTCTACTTTACTCCTTAGTAAGCAACAAGGGAATCCAGAACAAGAATAATGTGACTTTGTGTAGAATAAGGGGATATCTACCCTGCCTCAGAAAAGTCTCTTAATCACAATCTCAGAAGGGCTCCAGTGATCATTTCCACTTACTGCACCAGTCTTACTCTGTATTCAAGTCCACTGTATCATCCATTTCCCTACTATTTCCCAACTATCTGTTCCTTCTGTAACCTTTATCCTTCCAAAAGCTCAAAGAGCCAAATGTAATGAGAGTTACTGTTTTGTGAAATATCAGAGTTTACAATTTTTTCCGAGTGCAATTTGCTAATTCAACTATCAAACTGATATCAACCAGGTTGTGCATGTGACACACTTGATCCTATATCTTTGTTTTAGTGAATTTGCATCTGGTTTTGCAGAAGTAAGAGTGAGTTTCCAATGGAAAAAGCAAATGTCATACTGTTCTAAAAAAATGAGCTGAACGATGCAAAGCTTTGATTTAGCTCAGTTGCAATTCTCCAAAAAAGAAGTGATAATATTGAAACAAAGAAGGGTCTGATTGTCTGAAATACAAGAAGGAACTGCACTTTCAGCAGCCTTGTTTTTATGATTGCCATCTCAGTCAGTAAACTTTATCTAATCCTGTTTCATCCTTTAAAACTACCTACAGCCTAACATGAATCTCAAGGGACAAATCCAATACTTTGTGACAAAGAGAAGTACTCCTTCTGGTGTGAATGGGAGAGTTGTTGGAACACTGCGTGAGGTATAAATAACATTATAATGCAACCATTTAGTTGTGGCAGAAAGAAAGTCTCTTGTTGCAATGGAGAGACCTGGTTTTCTTCCGTGGGTTAAATTTTTTGACCCGTAGGGTTTCCCTAGACACCTATGTTACGGTCATATTTGGGTCCTTTACATCATTTGAAGTAAACAGTGAAAAAATGGGAGTAAACAGTTTATTTCGACTGAGGAAAGGCAGGCTGTATTTAATTGAGTTCTGGTGATAGATATGCTGCAAATGGAGCTAACAAATATGGCAAAGCAAAACAATATCTTTCAAGAAGCTTTGGTGCCCTGACTCTCTTAAAGAGTTGAAAACCTTCTGTTATGAAAAGGGAAAATAACACTACCACTAAATGTAAACGCTACTTCCTATAACAAACTAATCTGCCCCATTTCAAAGCACACTAAAAAAATAGTTTTTTCTTTGCTTCTATCAGTAAACATGTTGCAACACATTAACTAAAATAGCTTATTGGATTATTTTAGCAAATTGAATCAAATTCAAGTAAATCTGAAGGTGACATAAATGGGGATTTTCTTTTGGAGAGAATGATGTCTGTTACACTGAATGTACATGAGTTTTATGCTTTTATTGTAACATTCCACTTCCAGATAATGAATCCTCAGAGAATTACTACACTCCTTACTCTGGGTGAAATATTAAATATTAAACAATTAGCACATGGTATGTTCACAACTATATTTAATTTTTAAATTTCATCTTGACATTTGAAAATAACAATTTTATATCTTAATTACTGCACTTTAAAACATGGTTTTAAAATATGATTTTTGTCTGAAGTTTATAATATACACGATAAAAACAAAACTTAGACTCAACTAGGATTTGAACCCGTTTACTATAAGCGCATAATTACATATTTTATTTTAGACTTGAATAGAGAAGAATATAAAAACCTTGACATTTGAATTACTGGATTTCTGTTTCTTGTGCACGAAATGAAACATAGAACATATGATGCTTTGCTCTTTGCCTGCGATGTTATTTCCCATATATAGTCAGGGAAGTTCATGAAAGATCACTGCACATAAGATTTTATCAAGTATTTTACAACTTTCCTTTGTTATTATTTATTGTTCCATTTTTAATTTTTTCCTACCTTGACCTTTGGATCATCCTCATTGCCATGTCACAGTTGAAGGCATTGAACGGATAGTTTTCTCCTAAGCTCTGCCAATGCTAGTTATTAATTAGTCTCTGAGAGGTGCAGAAAATATGGGATTGTGTAGTACAGAGGAATACATTAGAATCACTTCACTTTTGGGATCTGAATCTGAATCCAGAAAGAATGAACAAACTTTCAGTTCCATTGCACCTTTCATAGAATCATAGAATCATTGAATTGTACAATCATTCAATGGTTACAGCACGGAAAGAGGCCATTCGGCCTTTCAAATCCGTGCCGGCTCTTTGAAAGAGCAATCCAGCTGATCCCACTTCCCCGCCCTAACCCGGTAGCCCTGCAATTTTTTTCCCTTCAAGTACTTATCCAATTCCCTTTTGAAAGCCACAATTGAATCTGCCTCCACCACCCCCTCAGGCAGTGCATTCCAGATCACAACCACTCGCTGTGTAAAAAAGTTTTTCCTCATGTCACCTTTGGTTCTTTTGCCAATCACCTTAAATCTATGTCCTCTGGTTCTTGACCCCTCCGCCAATGGGAACAGTTTCTCTCTATCTACTCTCTAGACCCTTCATGATTTTGAACACCTCTATCAAATCTCCTCTCAACCTACTCTGCTCTAAGGAGAACAACCCCAGCTTCTTCAGTCTATCCACATAACTGAAGTCCCTCATCTCTGGAATCATTCTAGTAAATCTCTTCTGCACTCTCTCTAAGGCCTTCACATCTTTCCTAAAGTGCGGTGCCCAAAACTGGACACAATACTTCAGTTGTGGCCAAACCAATGTTTTATAAAGGTTCATCATAACTTCCTGCTTTTGTACTCTATACCTCTACTTATAAAGCCCAGGATCCCGTATGCTTTTTTAACCACTTTCTCAACCTGCCCTGCCACCTTCAATGATTTGTGCACATATACCCCCAGTTCTCTCTGTTCCTGCACCCCTTTTACAATTGTACCCTTTAGTTTGTATTGCCGCTCCTCGTTTTTCCTACCGAAATGTATCACTTCACACTTTTCTGCGTTGAATTTCATCTGCCACGCTGTCCGCCCATTCCACCAGCCTGTCTATATCCTCTTAAAGGCTATCATTATCCTCCTCACTGTTCACTATCCTTCCAAGTTTTGTGTCATCAGCAAATTTGGAAATTGTGCCCTGTACACTCAAGTCCAAGTCATTAATATATATTAAAAAAAGCAATGATCCTAGTTCCGACTCCTGGGAAACACCATTGTATATCTCCCTCCAGTCTGAAAAACAACCATTCACCACTACTCTCTGTTTCCCATTACTTAGCCAATTTCATATCCATGCTGCCACTGCCCCCTTTATCCCATGGGCTTCAACTTTGATGACAAGCCTATTATGCGGCACTTTATCAAATGCCATGTGGAAGTCCATATACACCACATCAACCGCATTGCCCTCATCGACCCTCTCTGATACCTCATCAAAAAATTCAAATCACGTTGGTTAAACATGATTTGCCTTTAACAAATCCGTGCTGGCTTTCCTTTAATCCACACTTGTCCCAAAATGATTTGTTGCCAATTAATTACTTTTGAAGTGTAGTCACTGTTGTGTTATAGGCAAACCACAGCAAGCTCCCAGAAACAGCAATGAGGTAAATGACCACTTAATATGGCAGAGGCTGGGTGGGGGGTGAGGCGGTGATGGGAGGGGGCGGGCAGTGGCCTATGGTTTTAATGTGGGGTTGAGAGGAGTGCTCCTGCTCCTCCTGGCTCTACATTGAGATAAGTATTTTTTACAAACTTACCTTTCTGGTGGAGGCCTGCAATGGTCCTTATGAGGAAAGCTGGTTAGGCTGCATGTAGACCTGGTTCTCCTGAAGCTGCGTCAGGGCAGTGAATGGGAACTCGGATATTACAGACATCACCCAGCACAGTGATTGGGGACCTTTTTTAAAAAAGGAAAAAGGCGCATTGCTGATGAAACAAGATGTAGGTTCAACTGGAGGAAGAGAGAGATGAGAATTTCTTGGACATTAGTGACAGGATGGTTTAGCAGGGTGCAATATATCATCACCCTGCACATGGGAAGAATGCTCACAGTTTGACGGACATCAGTGTAGAGAATGGTAATCGCCAATTTTAAATAGGGGGCCTCAAACAGGCTTCAGGCCCCTTGTTTGCATATGGAAAGAGCCTAATGCCTGTTTCTGGCACGAGACGGAGAAGACTATTTTTTTGCCTATGCCAGTATGGCGGGCAGTGCACTACCAGCTCATAATGAACGCATGCTTCCTGCCCGCCATATTGAGGCTTTGGCACCCATTTGGCACCTGATAAACACGCGTGGCACCATTGAATTTCTAGGCCACAATCTCAGTGTTATGTAGCAAGCATTCTCCTACCAAGAGACCATGACAATTTCATTGTTAACCATCTAAAATCATTACAGTTTGCAGACCTATTTTATTAATTTTTGTGCACTTTTAAATGTTTGAATTAGAAGTGTACTAGCACAATAAATGATTGGTTTCAATTTCCACATTTACTTACTTTAACATCTGCATTTTAAGTTCAATTCAAATACGAGAAATCTTATTGCAGTATTGGTTTCCTTGTAATCTACTGCTTGGAAATCCAATACCGGTTGACTAAACAGTGCTTACTATGCAGAGTGTGTTATGTCTCTAAGTGGAGTTTACGTGTGTGTTCTTTCTTTGGAGTGAGGGAAGATCACTGACAGAAACAGTCTTATTCCATGAAATGACCTGGGTTGTGTTATGTCCTTCTCTCCACCTGTTGAAGTGTTCATGGATGGACACTGCTGAGACCACCTAACTCAAATAAGCAGAAGTGCCCATCAATTCTCAGCAAGTGTAACATCAACATATCATTAATTAACTGACAAAAAGGTGATAATTTGACACATGAGACACAAGTTGTCAAGAAACAATCAGGAGAATTCTTCTTCATGCAAAATCCGACCTCCAAAATTACTTTAAGGACTTGCATGTCATCAAGTACAATTTCAAGCAACTATAAAGCTGGTTCCTGTATTAAAACAAAGTGTGCAGATTATGTGATATTTTTGGTTTCCTACAGGTACACATAAGTGGTGAGTTTCCAAGAGGGAGTATCTCACTCATTCACTGGAGCTTTGGTGGAAGTTCTGCAGAATCCCAGGAAAAACGTCTTTCCGGGTTTCCGTGGCTCATCCGCCAAAGTTACAGAACACAAGAGGGAGAATCCCTGTGGCAATTCATCCCCACACTGTTATTTCATGGTGAATCGCCTGCAGATTAAAAGTCAATAAACTTGTAATCATTCTGTTACGCTCATTAATGCTTCAGCATGGATGCAGTCATACATAAACTGCATGGAGCATTCTTGCCTTTACTTGGTTTTAATATAGGAACCAGTTTTTATGTCACTTAAAATGTTACTTGATGACATGAGGTAACTTTGGCAATCTCTATCTCTATCAGGAGAGAATGGGGCAGTGGGATTAACTTTGGATTGTTCCAGTAAGGAGCAGGCACAGACAAGATCAGCTGAAAGACCTCCTTCTGTGCTCTACATTTCGATGGTTCTATGGTTCATCTATGTCATGATCAATGAGCCTGTGACACAATTTTTATACTTCCACATTGGTTAAGGGACTTTCCTTCTTCCTCATTTGTTGAATCTCTGAGGTAAATCTCCGCAGGAGTTCTCCCGATCTCCTATTATTACCTCGGTGGAAGATTGTTGGAAACCCCAGAGAATTGAGGTAAATGACCATTTCTGCAATTTCTTCACGGTTTGCGCCGAAGTTACAGCAAAAGATTGCGAATATCCCCACAGAAATGTTACCCCCTCCCCCCCCCCCGTGTTTTGCTCCTTTCAAATTAGTTATTAGCTTTTATTTTTACTTTGTTATACACCAATCGTACCATGCAAAAACTTTCTCTCCAATTTCAATTTTCTCCCCAATCATATTCCACCTAAAAAATGTTTTTCCTTATCAAGAAAAATAATTCTTTGCAATACATCCAACATGACACTCCCTATCCAGGCTCAAACTGAAAAGAAAGCTTTTGATAATAGTGTTGCTTTCAATGTTGGTGAGTAGATTATTGTACACTCCTAAGAATAAAGTGGCAGAGATATTACTTGCACGAGCCTATAACTACATTCATGGCACACTGATATAGATAGAGACACCAAGACCTCAAGAAACCTCAGACTCGATTTAAGATGCTTGTGGCTCTCTTCGCACTGGCCTCTGCCTGTAGTACACTCCAAGGTCAGCCTTTGATGTGCTCCAATGCTTCATTTTCTTTTTATTTAAGGTCCTTTCCTCTGTAAACCAATCTACCTACCTGCAAATCCAACACATCAAGGTGGCATCCACTCTCACCCTAAGTCCAGGCGCTGGCCTCTACCCTCCATTCAGTCCCCAACACTTTGCCTCACCATTAAAACAACCTTCTTACTCTATGGACAACATCATAGGAGATTCACTAAGGTATCATGTAGGGTGTACAGAAGTGATTTTCAGGCAGTAGCCTCACTGAGGTTTTCACATGACAATTATATATGATTCAAGCTTTACTTTTGGCATCAATGATGTCACCTAAGCCTTTCAATGAGAATAATGCCAAATAGTCAAGCTGGATATTCTTTATTTTCTCTCTGTAGCTACCTAGCTATATAAACACACATGTATTAATAAATTTCCTGTAGTGTTGCTCATGGTGAGCCAGAGAATTCACAGTTTTGTAATAATAGGGGTGTTATGCCATGTAGGAGATAACATCAGGGCTACTGATTAATGACTAAGTCACATTCCATTTTTACCCTTTGGGGATTGAATTCCATAATTCTGTCCATTGTTCTGTGAAAACCGCAAATGAGTGGCTTTTATTTTGTAGGCATTCGTTTACCTATGTATTTAATTTTAATCAATTCAATTTTTAAAGCTGAGAATACATAGCAAGATGCATCAGTTGGAGTTAGAAATTTGAGGGCTGGAAACCTGCAAAGGTTGCATCCCAGCATAAGTGCAGCAGGGATGAGCCCCCCTGGCATCTATAGTGCTGACCCCACTAAAGTTTACGGGTCAGGGGGAAGTTTCTTATTATCACCCACATGGTGAATGGTGGGCACCCACGCCACTAGAGGCGCATCTAGGGTGCCTGTTTACTCCCAGAGGTTGCATGCTGTGGCACAAATTGCTCAGTCTTTGGTGGAGGTGGGGAGTACTGGGTCCTCTACAAAATAATGAGATGTGTCCCCTCTGCCCTCTTTGTAAAGGGGCTACTTTTATTTTAAAAATCACATATCAATCATTAAGGATGCAGAAAAATGATCCAGACCCAGACCCCCAGGTGGTCTCCACAGCACCATTCCATGGTTTGCTATGCCAGGTTTCACTCAGTATAATGACCACCGTTGATCTCATTTATTTTTTAATTTGAAAGAAGTATTCAAATTAAGATGAGGAGAAACACTCTGGCCTTGAAAATCCACAACCCCACTCCACTGCCATAATCATGACAGGACAGGACAGAACTTCCACCTTCTGGCTCCAGGTGCTGCTGACCCTGCCAGAATTCCCAGGGTCAGCATATTTAAATAAAGTGAATGGGTGATCAGTGCAGCTAGAGTACCCATGAGGTGTGTTGGGGGGATGTGGGGTGGTGGGGGGGTGGGGGGAGGAAGAGAGGAAATAATGACATTGACCTAAATACTGGCAGGTCCGGTCAAAGAAATTATGGACTTCGAAGAATTGTTCCTTTTCCAAATTTGGTGAGCCAAAATTCTACATCCTGACAATACTGTGCACCTACTTCCCTGTTACTGTTGGTTTCTGCTTGGAGGAGATGCCTTTAACTTGTTTTTAGTATTCTGGTAAAGGAGGCCCATATAAATTGTTATGGAGAGGGTTCAGGTTCACTCCTCCTCCCTCTCGTTCTCCCCTTCTGCCCTCTTCTACTTCATCCTCTCCTCCTTCCGTCCTTCCCTCCTTCTTACCTCTCCTCCCCTTCTCTCTCTCGATCCTACTCTCCCCGCTTCCTCTCCTGCCTCTCCTCCTCCCCGACTCCTTTCACCTCACCTCTCCACTTTCTTCTCCTTGCCCTCCTTCTCCCTCGTCCTACCCTTTCACTGTCCTCCCGTTTCCTCTTTCCACTTCTCCCATTTAATCCATCTCACCTCACCTTCCCCTTCCTCTCTTTTCACTCACCCTCCCCTTCCCTCTCCTCTTCCTCATCTTCCTCCTTCTCCCTACCTCTCCCTCTTTTTACCTTTGCTCCCTGTCCTCCTGCCCCCTCCATCCTCTTCCTCTTCTCCTCCCCTCTTCTTTCTGCTCTCCCACCTGTTACCTTCCTCCTCTTCCTATCTTTTCCTCCATCTGCTCCTCCACCCTTCCCCCAATAGCCGATGAAAATAGTGATTTTGTATGTGACAGGATGTGGGCAGTGGAGTTTTGGAGAAATTGGAGATTATGTGGGGTGGAGTTTGGGAGAACAGTGAAGGGCATTTGAGAAATCTAGTCTTGAGTTAGCAAAAGCATGGATAAGGGTTTCAGTAGCAGTGGAAGTGAGATACGGAAAAAAAACAGAGAGTGTTGCAGAAGTGGAATTTTGTGGCCTTGGCACTTGCTGGGATACATGGTTTGAAGCTCAGCCCCAAATCGAACAGGACGCTGTGGTTACACATGATCTGATTCAACCTGACTCAGCAGTCAGTGAGGGGAATGGAGTCAGGAGCAAAGGTACAACATTTTTGGTAGGAATTGATTAAAATGACTTTGGTTTTCCCAATGTTTAAATGGAGAAAGTTCTGGTTCATCAACGACTTGATGTCAGATAGGTAGACTGACAGCACGGGGATGGTCGTGGAATCAAAGGTGATGGAGCAAAGGTAGAGCTGGATTTCATCAGCATAAATAGGATTTTAAAACACAGAGACCATACAGCCCACTGTGTCTGTGCCAGTTCTCTGAGACAGCTATCCACTGAGTCCCATTCCCATGACCTTTCCTCATACCCTTTTAAATTAATTCCATGTCTGCTGTTACTATCTTCAGGCTAAACCTGTTAATGTATACCCTTCCTTTACCCCTCTCCCACCTACTCTCTTCTAGGTCATTCCCCACCTCTCCCCAGTTATTAAATCTATATGATCTGTCCAGATTATGGGGCGAAATTGGCCGTGTAGCGCCCATTTTGTAGATGCCGTGCGTACTCCTAGGCACCGAAAATGGCGTCTGAGATGCGCGCGCACACTTCCGACGTGAAGTGCGCAGGACACCATCTTGGTAAAGGTGGGTGCGCATTCCTAACGACCGCTGGCAGCATATGAAGTAGGGAGGCGTAAATCAGTGTGCAATACTGATTTGAAGCAGCCGGCCACATTTTGGAACTGCTGCCAATGCATTGTATAACCTCACACAGCTGAACAGGACTTAAACGGCATGAAGGACCCCCCCCACCAGCGCTATTTAAAGGGATCATGCAGGAGTTATAGAATGGTTGCTGGATTAGTTATTCTGGCCGCTGGTACTATAGTCTGGGTGTTCGTGGAAGTTTCCTATATTTGGAGAAAGTTGCAATATTTTATAGAGAGTGGTCTGGCTGGTTTAAAATAGTGTGCTGACCAAAGTTGCTTCCAGACACGGGCGGCCTGCTAGGACTTCCTTTGAGAATTGAACATGACTGGGAGCATGCAGAGAGGCCACACAGAACAGGACAAGCTGCCAGAAGAGAGAGAGGAGGAAGAAGAGACAAAGGAGGGAGTGGAGGAGGAGGAGGAGGAGGAGGAGGAGGAGGAGGAAGAGGCAGGGAGCCAACAAGGTAGACAGGTCCTGTCTGCCAGGGCTCTGCGTGATCAGGTGATTAATGAGTGACACCAGTAACCTCAATGACACCTCCCCATTCACCAACAGTCCCACACTCCTTACCTTACCTCTCCCACATGACCATCAAATCCTCCTTATGATTACACATTGCTTCCTCCCTCAGCTCATCGCAGAAATGAAAATCAAAACCAAATACAAATTCATAACCACATTTATAGATTTACACATGAAATAATTCAAATAAACTGAGACTATTCACCATTGTGCATTCCCTTAGTGCCTGTCGTTCGTGTGCCTTTACCTTTCCTGGTGCTCCTACGAGGTGCATCCCCAGTGGCTGGGGCATGGGTGGTGGAAGGCTGCTGACCTGCAATTGAGGAGCGTGCAGATGGCCTTGGAGGATGACCTCAAGTAGCTCTGGGCCGGGAGGGCCTGGCTTCAGACTGCACCATCGCAGCATGGGCTGCAGTAGTCTGGCCTGGTTGGCTGACAGGCAACAGCAAGGGTGCTGGCAGAGTGGCAGGGGTGGGAGCAGGAATGCTGTCATCCTGAGGGAGCACAGCAGGTTCGTCTTCCATGAAGCCACTGTTACTCTCCTGGTGATCTGCTGAAGAACAGATTGCTGGAGTGCTGTGACGCCCTGGAAGCCCCGTTCCACAGTGGAACCCA
Organism: Heptranchias perlo; assembly: GCF_035084215.1. Taxonomy (NCBI): domain Eukaryota; kingdom Metazoa; phylum Chordata; class Chondrichthyes; order Hexanchiformes; family Hexanchidae; genus Heptranchias; species Heptranchias perlo. The sequence goes on along the minus strand of NC_090334.1, from coordinate 31,128,888 downwards.
GAGCCACAATAGCAGCAGTCTGAGCTTCCAAAACAGCAGTCAAACCTAGGATGGCAGATGTTTGTGCTGCAATGGAAGCTGTAACATCGCTCATCAGATGCTGTTTCATGGTGGGTTCCACATGTGTGCTGATGGAGATTATCACTCAATCCGTGTGGGAAAGAATGGGCTTCAAGCTCTGCGCAAAACCCTGTGCCAATTTGGAGCTGGATTCCTCCATGCCCCTTTACATTGTGCGCAGGTTTTCTGGCAGGCTTTCCAGTGCACCAAGCATTTGGTTGTGTACGTCCATCAGCCTTCTTCTGGAGCCTAGCCCATCGAAGTCCTCATCTGACTCCTCTGCAGCAAAAGTAGTGTGCAACCTCGCCCTCCAGCGAGTTGGCTCCTGTGGTATCCGATCCCCCCCGCCCCAGCTCCTACACACTTGTGCCCAGTGTCTCACTACATGCAGGCCCCTGCTCTATCCTAGCCTTTAAAGTAAGCGCAGTGTCAGTATCTGAGCCGGTGGCTGTGAGTGTAAGATCACGTGACGGTGTGTCTGCATCATCACTGTCATCTTCCTCTGCCTCCTCTGACTGGGCCGGTTCCAGTTCTTGGGCATCTGAAATGACAAAGGGACAAAGGGTTGAGTTGTGGTGGGGGGAGAGGAGAAAGTAATACGTGTTGACACCGTCTGCAGCTCGTGAGTCAGAAAAGATTGTGGGCTGATGGAGAAGTGGGAAGAGAGAAGGAGGAATAGTTATGCAGAGACCCTCACCATCGATATCTCCAGCACTGCCATGGCTACGCCTCAGCGACGGCCCATCCAATGATGGACAGCACTGTCTCTTCCATGGGGGTGAGAACGTGTAGGCACGCCTGTCCTCCCCCTGGTCTTTCCTGCTGCCTACTGTTGTGCGTCGCCTTTTCCTGCAAGAAAGAGGGAAGTGCGTTAGTGAGTGCCCTGCAGCTGTTTGGGTGATGAGGCTGTCATGGTTGAATAGCTGCCAGTGTGTGTGACCTGTGAGTTGTGGGTGTGCGGCTCGCAAGAGTGGTAATGTGTGAGGGTGAGAGGAAGCATCGGATTCACAGGGATGTGTACTGATTGAAAGAGTTTATTGGTAAGTTGGTGATGGTGGGGTGTAGTGCATGGAGCAGTGGATGAGGCTAGTGATGCAGTTTGTAGGATATGTCACTCACCTTGACCATTCGTGTCAAATCATTGAACTTCTTCCAGCACTGCATCTATGTGCGTGGTGAGATGCTCCTGGCATTTACCTCGTCTGTCACAGCCTCCCACTGCCTCTTCAGCGTATGTCTGGAGGGCCTCCTGCCCCCCTGTGGATATAGGATGGCCCTCCGTCTATCCACCTCTTCCACAAGGCCTCTAGTGCGTCATCCGAGAACTTTGGTGCACGTTCTCTCGCAGGCCCAGCCAATCTTCAATATCTTCCAGCGCTTCTCAAAGGACTTCCTGCAGCCACAGTGCACCTCCCCTTTAAGAGGTGCTGGCTGCCTTTAAGTAGAGCTGGTCACTCCCGATATTGGGACCCCCTGCTGGTGCGTGCAGTCAATCAACAGCATAGGTAGCACTGGCTGCACGCAGCAAGCATTGAAATCATCAGGCAAAATGAATGTTACGTGCTGCCCCCATTGCTATGACCGGTTGCGGGTTAATCGCGCACCGCGATCCCAGTGTCCATTTTTGGGGGTTATCCAATATAACCCCCTATATATATATAAAGGTTGTGTGTCTACTGCATATCACTAGGGAAACAATCTGCTCCGAGGCTTCTGCCAACATCTTTGTATGCAGTTACTAAGAGGTGTGCAAGAGTGACCTGTTGTAAACTGTTTGGTAATTTTCGCTCCCTCTCTCTCTGTGGGGAAGGACCTAGTTCTTGCTCAGTGTTTCACCCTGACAACTTCAGCAAGATTAGAAACTCACAATGTGGGAAATAATGTCAATCTGTGTCTTCGTACTCTGTCACGCAATATTGTAATGCACTAGCATTCTGTTTAGTATATTTAATTAAAGTAACTGTTTCAAAAAAAGTTATCTTCTCCTTTAAAATGTCAGGAGGTAATCGCATATCTTTTAGTTAAAAATGTATGAGCTACTTAATTGATACCGTACACCAATCTGATAAGATGAGGTGACTAAATGTTATGTTAAAAATGTAGTTGAAATGAATTTAAAAATATGCCATTATCTGGACATTTAATAGCCATCACTCTGTTATCGACCAACATCTCAATCATGGCTAGACAAAGAAGCACTTATTTGAAGGTGAAAAACTGCACGTTGTACCTGTATTATGTCGCATTAATTACTATAGACAGATTTCACTTGAGCATCTTGTAGGACATATATTAACACTCATTTTTAAGCCAAACAAAGAAGCAATGCGACTGACTTTCACAGACTGAACATATATCCTCCTATTTTTGAAGATAATTAAAAGTTATGTGTTCCAGCAGTTAACCTACTAGCACCACTTAAGGTGGTGATCGTATGTCCCCCAAAAAAGTCAAATTGGCCAGTCAACATTTGAGTTGTTCTCTTTGACTGTTAAGACATTAAATACCAGTCAGTGAAGTGAAGAAGATTGTTACTAAATTCAGAGAACTTTAATTATTTAATAAAGCTCCAGGGTTGATTGACATGATGGTTATGTTCAATGTTTGGACACCATTACAACAGGATGATTGTGTTTGGGACCAAACTGAAATACTTGAGCAAAGTTACTTTCCTGAGCAGTCATGAGGAGCTCATGGTTTGTCATTCATTGATACAGCGGCTGGGGGGAGAAAAGTGAAGTCATAAGGCAAAATGCCTTAATTACATGTTATGTACCTATATAATCATGCAGAACCTTTAATTCATGTATTTGAACCATTTTGCTTGAGTTTTGCAGGCAGCTTTATAACTGAATAGGAGCAGAGGTCCTACGAGAATGATATATGAGAACTGGCTTGAAACTCAACCTGTGGATTCACTTTTATTAGCTTCCAGCATATTTCTTTTCTGTCATTCATTGCTTATTATACACATTAAATAATTGAATTGCACTCATGCTCTAGCAAATAAGTACAAAAGATGCTTTGTGTGACATGACCTAAAAGTATAAATGCATATTTTTGTATTTTGTAATAATTTTGCAAAGTCTGTGAAACATGAGTCAGTAAATTCCATTTCATTTTGCAATTGTTTAGAGTATCCAATTAAGCTGAACTGCAGCGTTAACCTCTGTTGATAAATTGACTTAATTGTAACTAAATACAGTCGGAACAACTGGCAGTTCATAATCATCTTCCCCACACTTCTTGGCAATGTTTTCCTATACAGTAAGCAGTTGTACTAACAGAGGGTTTAGGTGACACTTGAACTAGACTATGAAAGGTTCCTCGTCTTTTCATCCCAGCATGATAATTAGGTTACTATTGATCCTTAAAAGATTGGAAAACTGTATTTTAGAAAGCTGCACTTTGCTTTTGACATCATAAAATATTGCTCCCACCACTTAGTATAATGAAAAATAATTAGAAAACTAGACAAGCAAAAGGGTTTTAACCGCAAAATTTAGCAACAGCTTGTGTGCAAAATTATATCAAACAAATGCTTTGTACTTCGAAATAAATCGGTTTGCAAAATCAGATCTTAAAAAGAACATTTAACTGTTTTGTCAGAAAACAGCAATGGCTACAGCCTGGGCTTTTCAGTTTGCATCTAGAAAGCAAATTATTGGGTTTTACACAACCAGATAGTTATAACTTAAGATAACAAAAAAAAGTGACGATTTGTTTAGGCCTTTGCCTTTAACACTACTGCAAGTCACAGCAATGATCGACAGCCTCGGAGAAAACACGAGCTTTACAAAGGAGTTGAATTTCAGGGATCAGGTGGTGAGGACAGGAGTGCTGGATGCACCTCACTGAACCGTTGTTCATCCTCCACACTTCTGAACAATGGGAGAACGTTCAATAATTCGAACCCTACTCACAGATAAAATCTTGAAGAGTCACATCTCAGCTGACAGTGCTGTTTGGGATTTGTGAGGAAGTAATATTACAGTTGTATCATTAATTAAACTGGATAAAATGAATGACTGAGATAAGGAAAAGTGATAAGAATCTCCTGCCCTTCAGCAGCACTTGCCTTCCATCATAACACGATCAAGCTGCTAATAAAAAGGCTGAGTATTGAGAAAAGTATTGATTTGATGGCACAAATACCTCACAGATTTTTGTTTAACATTCAGCTTGACTGTGTAGCCGGAATTGGATTCTCTATACAGTAGCTGTGCTCTTGATAATCCGTCCATTACAGACTTGGAACATAAGTCAGGCCTTTGACTAATAAGCTCTATGAGTAACTGTAGGACAGGCGGCCCTATTTCTCTCCCATTAATCAGCAGAAACTTCACACGCTGTGAGAGTCCCAAGAGACATTTCTGGCTGGGAAAAAGATCCTCCCTCCTCAGTTCTAATCAGTCCGTCCCATCTGTAATGGCTTTAGCAAATTGTTAATGACATAAAGTGACAGTCGAAGGGCTCTTTGGTCTGTCAGGATTGAGTTTCTTTGAGCTCTCCAACAAACTACTACACACTGGCCTCAAAGCTTCAGGAAAATGATCTGGATTACTAAGGAATTAATTTGATATGTCAGCAACGGCAATCTGGAATGGGGAACACGGGTTTTAATGGGGAACACGGAGATAAACGTGGATCACTCACAAACCCACATAAGAGCACCATTTTCATTCAGAATATTGCCAAGATTATCAGACCTGTTATAAAATTACACATACAGCAATCTACTGTGGTAGAAAATATCAAATAATCCTTTATGTTGACCGAATCAAACACCCAAGCTTCACCCAACTATAGCGAGTAAAACGAAAGGTTTGCACCTCTTTGTATTTGAAATCCTGTAATCTGAAATTAAGCTTAACAGGGCTGGAATTCCTCAATGTTCTGCCAGCCTCCTGGCTATGCCAGGTCTCAGCCATTTTAGGGAGGTTCCAACTTGCCCTGTAGTTCCTCTGCCCACCTCTTACAAGGTAAATGATGCCCGGGGGAGTGGGGGGTGGGGTGGGGGTGGGGGGGGTTCAAGGACTTCCTTCATCCACTCACTGGGCTCAGTCAGGACCTAACATATCCATGGCAGCTGGTATGCCTGGTGAGGTGGGCTGTACTGGCCTCCACATGGGTAGATGCGAGTCCCACCTCAGGTAAAGAAACCTCAGGTAATTTTTGAAAGAAAATTCTAGATTAGCTCCTTTGTTCGAGGGGCTGAGAAAAACAAAGCTGGAATCAGAGAGGTGCCTGGGCAATCCGTCCCCAGTGGTGGTTGGCATACGGGGCAGGTGGATACCAAAGAAGCACCCACTTGCGCCTACCTGCCCCAAGCTAATTAAGTTCCATCCCACTGACTCTGTAAGTTTCAGCAGGGTCAATGCTGGAGGGCACCGGCAAGCTTCAGCCTCATGTCTGTGATTGTTTTTTCTATGAATCTAAAATGTAATCACATGTATTTTAATAAATTAAATTATGAGCATTCCTATATAAAATGAACTTCACAATAAATGCATGACTAAATTAATTGAACCTACATTAAATGAGCGATAAATGTTCATCATCTTGGCGCTGAACTTACCCAGCCATTGGACAACCAACATGAAAAGATCACCAGCAAAACAGTAATAATCCCCTGGCTCACAAAAGATAAGTGATTACAAACCCTGTATATCTGGGAATCATGTTTGTTACAGATAATCAATCATTGTACATGTTTTGACACTGCATCATGTAATGCATTAAACAGGATGAACATTTGCAACAGCATGGATATACTTAAGGCATTTGGGAAGCCTACAAAATATATGAAATAATAGGAACATAGGAAACATAGGAACATAGGAACAGGAGTAGGCCATTCAGCCCCTCGTGCCTGCTCCGCCATTTGATAAGATCATGGCTGATCTGTGATCTAACTCCATATACCTGACTTTGGCCCATATCCCTGAATACCTTTGGTTGCCAAAAAGCTATCTATCTCAGATTTAAATTTAGCAATTGAGCTAGTATCAATTGCCGTTTGTGGAAGAGAGTTCCAAACTTCTACCACCCTTTGTGTGGAGAAATGTTTTCTAATAATGGCCCTGAATTTCCTCGATGTCTGCAGTGCCATTATGGTTCTAGAACATAACGCCATTTTTCAAAAGGGGGAGTAATTTCCTGGGTAAATTAATTTGCGTATGAAGTGGTGTTGGCTGTGGCGTAATGGTGTTATGAGGGCTGTAAGCAGGGTTGTCCTCAGGAAATTTTAGTGGAGCCACAGCCTCTGTAACGACTGCATTTTTCATCAGATCACTTTTCATCATACCACTTGCAAGGGGAGGCTGCAAAGATTCTTTCCATGACCCCTTTGCATTTGATCCACTCAGGGCATCTCCCACCTTCATCTGAAGTGCTTCTTGCCAGAACCCTGACCAGTCACAGGCCAGCTGTGCCCACGGGGAACCATGGCAGCAAGTCGCCAAATGGCTGTGCGTTTTTCAAAAAATCAATCCTGGAAGAGGTGGAAGACACGAGGGACAGACTGCTGGGTGTGCCAGGCAGCAAGCTAGCCTTGTTGCCTGGAATAAGGTGGCCCAGGCACTTAATGCCAACTCCCTCATACTGAAGACTACACAAATGCCAGAAGAAGTTCAAAGGCTTGACCAAGACGGCAAGATAAGGTCCACAATTCTTTGTGCTTTTCTTACTTCTCCAACCCAGGCACCATCACACTCTTGACCCTCTTAAAGCAATATTCAAACAACTAGCCCTTCACACTCCACTCTGCTTAAGGGCACTAATAACTCCCTTTCCTGCATTTTGGCCATATACCTCACCTAACACTGAGCAACTGCTCAGCATAACCCCAAAACACTTCCTCCAATTGGACATACTCAAACCCACTCCTCTCTCACCTCCTCTTCTCCATTACTCTTGCTGCACACTCCTTAACTGCAACAATAACCCTCATTTACTTATTTTGCTGCAGGAGAAGTTGGCCATGAATGCCCAGAAGAGACCCAGCAACAGCAGGGGCAACCCACCTGCTGAAGGCCTCGAAGATCCTGAACATGCGCAGTCCCATCACTACAAATGATGCTGAGGCAGTTGGAAGATTGCCAGTGCCAGGCAGTCTCACCCTGGCAGCCCATAGCATTACCACACACTTAACTTTCCATCCCCTTTTCCATCTCTCCTTCATCCCGAGGGGGGCATGTTCACTCCTTCTCGCCATCTGTCATCCTTCCCTGCAGATGCACCAGAGCCACGGGGGCCTCCAATGGCAAAAGAGGACTCTGAGGAAGAGGAAGCTGTGAACCGGAGCCCATCCTCAGCAGTGGAGCAGAAAGTGATAGTTCTGGAGGAGGAGGAGAGCAGACAGCAGGCTACGGCACAGAACTAGTAGACTGATTCCACCCCGTCTAGCTCGTTCCCAACCCCGCCCAGTTTGTCACTCGTGGAAGATGCTTCCTCTCTTCCAGGCACCAGGCCAGAGAGTTCCACCCAGGGAAATGTACGTGGTGAGATTCAAGAAGTGTCACCGGCAGAATCTTCCAGCACGGAGGTGGGAAAGGATGTCATGGGACATGGGACCCAGAGCCTGACGGTGCTTGAAAAGAAGGATGTTTGACGAATATCGTTCAAATGTGCAGGCACTAAGGACGATCTACCAGGAGGTGTGTGGGGAGGTCCTTTTGTCCTTCTGCGTTACAGCCATTGATCATGGGTAACTTAACAGGGAATGTGCTAAAGCTGCCCCAGTATCAAATAGAACCTGCACCAATAATAAGATTGAGGCCCAAGCTGATTCTATGAGAATGGCAGTACCCATTTTAAGAAATCCACAGCAGCCATGATCTAACTGAATAGCGCAACAGATTCGAGGGGCTGAATGGCCTAGTTCTCTTCCTATGTTCCCAAGTTAGTCATATATTCAGCCAAACTGTTACTAGCTGAGGGCACTACACTAAGTAAATCATCAAAGTGCACTCCTCTATTGACAACTTCTTCCATTTATGGGGAAAGTATTAATGCCTGCAGTCCAGTTCCGTGGTTTGCTAAAGTATGGAGTTGGAGTTCACCTGGGTCGATTACTCTTCTGGAGCATAAATGACTGCTTTGAGCAATGCCAAAGCCGTTGGATGTAATTGTCTGATGCTGTAGTTACTCAACGAATGCTAATATTGGCTGACACTGGGCCATACATCAAGTTCAAAGGTTGAACTGCTCTGTGACCAAAGGCTGCATAGATTTGAAAATGTAGTCATCTTCTTGCCAGTCATGTGAAATTGTGTGACTGGTGTATCTTCAAGGGATTGGTCTTGCAAACTGTCCCTATTCATATTCAATTCTCAATCTGATCGTGGGAGTGGAGGGATGTTTCTGTGCTGAGCCGGACTCAAAGGTCTCTCTGTGCCAAGAATTGTACTTCTCCATTCTGGTAGCTGGGATCAATTTCTATTGGATCAATCGATTGCTTTGAACTATTGCTCTGAGTCTGGAACAGGCTTTGCACTCTAAAAACACGTGTGACAACATGCAGGCATATGGGGAAAGAGCAGGGGAGTGGGACTAATTGAATAGCTCTTTCAAAGAGCCGGCACAGGCACAATGGGCCAAATGGCCTCCTTCTGTGCTGTATCATTCTATGATTCTATGAATGTAAAGAAGCAAAGACAATGCCATAGGAGTCTGTTGCTGGGAAGAATCCATTGCACTCAGTACCAATTTTAAAGTGGTCATGGTAGAGAGTTAAATGAATGTTAGGCCCAAAACGAGGCCTGAAATACAGCAAAGTTGTGGAAAGTCACCTGACCATCCATGGCACCAATTTCTTAAACGATCAGCACACAAGTGGTTTGTCTTCACAGAATGATGATAATTCCCATTTGTATGTGGAGCTTCAACAGATGAGGCGGAATGCAAGTTCAGACCCATGATTTGATAATATGAGTCTCCAGTCTCAGGGGGAGCATCAGTGGAATGTATCAATTGAAAAGATGAGAGGATGGGAAAAAAGACAATTTAGAGAGTGAATGAACTTGAACCATGCTCATACATACTGTGGGATTCAAATACGTAAGAAAAGTGCTCAAAGTCTGGGGCTCGGCCTCCTACTTATCTTCTTGGTCAAAGTGGTGAATGGAATGAGGATAAATAAAGAGAGGAAAAATTATTTTATAAAGGTGGAAAAGAAAACAGATATTTTTGGAAGGAGATAATGCCGTCAACTGTCATTGTTGCTGTTGTATTATCAATTACTGTTGTGATATATAGGTTGTAACGTTAAAATATGTAAAAACATGTATATATAGGAATCTTTAGTATAGAGGAGTCTTAATTCATTCTTTAAAATAGTTACATCATGTTAAATAATGCAACATTATCTGGTTCATTATACTTTGCAAATAATAAGTATATGATAAAGATGTTTGATTTAAAACTGACATGCAGTAAGATAGCAAAGTTCCGTTAAAAGCTTGCTTGCCCCTAAATGTTAAGGCTTTCATAGCACAATGCATAGAGAAAATTGTAGGTGAACTGTATTTCTGATCTGTTATTCCTCGACATAATGCAGGCAGGTCTTACATTTATTGTCAGTGACAAATCTGTAAATAAATTGAAAAGTGGCACACACTTAGCACCTAATATAGCAAATCCCAGTTCTAAGAGACCCATCCATCACTGACGGATTGAGATGGATTTTTCAGAGAAACAAATGTGTGTAGGGGTGTGGGGGAGGGAGTTTTGCAACACTCTTAGTGACATTACTTGATATATGTATATAAAAAATGGCTCTTTATCAATCAGTGAAACTAATGAACACCAACATAACTACAGTATATAAATGATCATAAGGAAAAATTAAATTTAATCTGACTAAAATGGTCAAATGTGACTGTCCACATCTATTATATAAACTGTCCATGTCACCCCTGGGTGAACTAGACCACTTTGCAGTTTCCCCAGCATATGTTTAGATGTGAGAGTCATTTCCTCCTTGTGAAGGCAGGTCACTGGCCTAACATTCCCTAGTCTTCCAAATGATTGTCAGTTTCTCAGACAATGACCACTCTATCAACTGGAGACTGCTAGCCTGCTTTTGGACCAAGCAATCCTTAATTTGTTTTGATCCACAGCCAGCAATGTTGTATTATCTCCAGGTAATTGCTCAAAGAGAACCCCCTCATGAATTGCTTCCTTTCTTTGAAGCCTCGGTCGAGTATTTGTTAAGACCTAGCAAATACTCGACCAAAACTGAAAAGGAAAATCCATAACTGGTCAGATTGACAGCGCTGATACCAATATAAAGGAGTGGACATGTTCTGAGATGTCATGCTGCCTTATGTTATCCCAGAACACCCTCGCCAATGTTTTCCTGGCATTATGCAGGAAACATAAGGCTTGCAGAGGACTCATCTAAATATAAATCAGAGCATTTCTTTTTAATTATGAAACTGACCTAATGTAAGAATCATTCATGGTATTTACTCATTGAGCTACTTCCTCCATTAATATCACCAACATTTTGAAAACATTTTAACATCCATCACTTTTTTTTTCAAAACTTAAAAGTAATTTTTGAAATACATTACAGCCCTGAGATTACACCATGGTTTACTGTGACCCGCTTATTTTAAACTGGTTTAAATTTCTATTACAATTGTAGGGCTAGAATTTTAGACAGCCATGTTATGTACCTCACATGGTTTACATCTATTACAAACTAATCAGTCTCTCGTGGTGTCACGTATAGCTGGTCAATCCAGGGGGGTGGGGAGCATGCAAGGACCGGAATGGGCTGGAGTATTTTAGGAGCAATCCTGTTCGTCCTGGCCCCACAAAAATGAAAGGCAAACCATTTCAGCCATGTTTGGAGTGGATTGCAGAGGTCTCTTGAAGGGCCGCTGGTTAGGCAGCTCCATGCCAGGGACCAATGGGCAGTGTTCTCCATGAAAATTGTGTCAGAGTCCAGCAATGGGTCTAGGACCCCGATTGAAATATTTAAAGAAGACTCTTGCCTGTTTTGAGCGGGACACTGGCCACGCATTTGGAGGCCCACTTGAAAATCGAGTTGAGCGAACTGTAGGTGGCTAGTGGGTTGGACTGTTTTAAAAAAAAAACTGTTCCCACGGCTCCATTTTCCAGCGTAAACAGAGTGGTAGACATTTAAAAATCAACCACCTTCAGTGAAAGTAACCTATGTTACCAGTCACATGTTCAATCATTCCAAAACAGAATGAACGCTTCGATGACTTATTGTGTGCCAGCTCCATTTGTGGGTACATCTGAGACCACAGCAACTAATACACATGGCTCCATAATGCTTGGCAAACTTAGGAAACTAAAATAATAGATCTGTGGGACTATAAAGAAATAATTGCCTTAATCACTGGGAACAGAAAAATTCCAAAACAGTTGTGTTCCTCTGCTGGAAGAATATGTGCAAACTATGTAATGGTTTTTTGTGATGCACTGACACGGTTTAAAACAAATGACAACACTTCTAGTGTTTGGGAAACATGAAAGGTTTGCCAATTTTTGTTTAATGAATACTGCACCTTCTAATACCAAGTCATTAAAATAGGTGTATGATCACTAGACTGAGCCTCAGCATGAAAATAACTGCTTCCAAGTTCCCATGAACATGTTTCCTTAACTGTATAAAGTACTGCTAAATACTTCTTGTTCAATCGTGGTAATAACAAAGTGCCAAGTGGGCCAAACATCAATGCTTGGCAAATCCTGCAATTCAGACTCTGGCACCATGACAAACAAAGGATAAAGACTCAGTGGGACACAACATGGTGGCAATGGTTCTGAAGAAAAGAAAGAATAGATTTGCTGAATCTTAACCATCTGCTATTTGTTTAGTATACACTGAAGGTCAAATTGTTTCTGATCATGCAACCCTCAGTCCAACGACTACAAGTATGAGTAGAATCAATGAATTCATCAATAAGTCTGGATCCCTTTAGCACATGATCTGCAATAGTTCGATATCACAGGAACAACTTGCTTACTACAAGTTAAGTTGAGGCTAGGCAGCTTGACAATATCAATGTAAATTTTTGATTAGTTATTGGCCCTGACCTGCTCAAGTTACAGTAATTCAACTGGAATATTCTTCTACAACTGAAGATATTCCATTCATATTTGACCATAATTGTAACAACATTTATATGATCTGTTACGCATGACAGTATGAAGTGTATAAAATTTAAATTGTTCAATCCGAAATTTAAAGTGTATCATGAATGTACACGATATTTAATTACATGAAAATTCAGCATCAAATAGCTAATTTTTATAATTGCTATTACAATTGTTTTGTTTAATTTGGCTTTTATTGTACTATTGGTAAAAGTTGACTTTATTGCTCTTGATTTGGCAATCCTGACAAATCTTTAGTGCAGGCCTGCGCCTGTAGCATAGAGGGCATGTTGTGCTCAATTTTCTGATATAAGGCCCGCTCGCTATTTTAAATAAGTTACAGACACAGGGAAATCTCGCCCAGGGAGCTTGGCGTGCAGGACACTTGGCTGCGGAGTGCAAAATCCAGCAAGGCAGTAGCTGTTAAGTAACTGCAGCTCGCCATAAAAGGGGAAGTTGAAGTGGTGACAGAAAAGTGGACTAAATTGTTAACAATGATACAGTGGAGACATGTGGCCGACAATGCCTCCTTTAATGCTGAGGAGTTGGAAGTCCTGCTGCAAGAGGTGCATCAAAGGAGGTTGCACTGTTTGTGGCTGGAGGTCACCCTCCAGAAAAACCGCAATTGCCAGTCTTATGGAATGAGGTCGCTGACTGAATCAAGGCAGTCACCCTCCTCTTTCATAACTGCCTGCAAATGAGAATGAAATTTGTAGGACCTCGTTGTGTGCAAATTGGCAGCCGCATTTCCTACATTGAGCTGGAAGCTAATTGAGCAGTTGTTCTCAAAAGGTGTATAAAGTTGAAAGTTATCTGCTGAAGCACAGAGGGCTGAAACACAGAGCGGGCATCGCGAACAGAGCGGATCATGAACTGAGTGGGAACTTGAGAATTTGGTGAGAGTGGGAATTAGGTGTAGAGGGGGAAGGAGGTGCTAAAAAGAAAGTGAAAAAAACCCAGAACAGACTAAAAAGTAATTATCTATAAATAAGTGGATAATTTAGTCGAGAGAAGAGGTGCTGGGCACCAGGGAAGGAGTCCCAGGTATCAGTATGAGAGCAGGAGAGAAGCGGAGTGGGGAGAAGGGGCTCTGAGCACCAGCGGAGGAGTCCCAGGTATTAGTATAGGAGTGGGAGAGGAGCGGAGTGGGGAGAAGGGGCACTGAGCACCGGGGGAGGAGTCCCAGGTATCAGTAAAACAGTGGGAGAGGAGCGGAGTGGGGAGAAGGGGCTCTGAGCACCGGGGGAGGAGTCCCAGGTATCAGTAAAACAGTGGGAGAGGAGCGGAGTGGGGAGAAGGGGCTCTGAGCACCGGGGGAGGAGCCCCAGGTATCAGTACAGGAGTGGGAGAGGAGCGGAGTGGGGAGAAGGGGCTCTGAGCACCGGGGAGGAGTCCCAGGTATCAGTAAAACAGTGGGAGAGGAGCGGAGTGGGGAGAAGGGGAGTTGAGCACCAGGGAAGGAGTCCCAGGTATCAGTAAAACAGTGGGAGAGGAGCGGAGTGGGGAGAAGGGGCACTGAGCACCAGGGGAGGAGTCCCAGGTATCAGTACAGGAGTGGGAGAGGAGCGGAGTGGGGAGAAGGGGCTCTGAGCACCGGGGGAGGAGCCCCAGGTATCAGTACAGGAGTGGGAGAGGAGCGGAGTGGGGAGAAGGGGCGTTGAGCACCAGGGGAGGAGCCCTTTCCCCATTCACTAAGAACGGAGAGAGTGAGATCACAGTGAAGTCTCAGTGAACAGAGAGGAGGAGTTCTGAGAGACCTGGAATAAAAGGGTAGTTTAATTGGGGTAAGTAAACAGTAAGTAAATTAATAATAATTGAGTATCGAAAAAGAGTTTAGAAAGAAAAGATTTCTAAATATAATGGACGGGCAGCTGAGACCCATTCCCTGCAATTCCTGCACCATGTGGGAACTTCAGGACACTTCATGTGTCCTGGAGGGTCCGTGTGTGCAGGAAATGCCTCCATTTGCTCAAGCTGAAGCTGAAGGTTTCTGAGCTTGATGGGTGGCTGGCGTCACTGCCGAGCCATAAGAGACGCTGAAGGTTTCCTGGATCGTACGTCCCAGGAGGTGGTCACCCCACAGTCACAGAGAGTTCAGGATAGCAAGTGGTTGGCCATTCAAAAGGGTAGGAAGAGGCAGGCAGTGCAGGGATCTTCTGGGCGTGTGGCACTCTCAAACTGGTATTCAGCATTGAATACCAGTGAGGGTAATGACACCTCGAAGGAGTGCAGGCCTGAGCATGGCACCATGGGGCAAAGGACTGCACGGGGTGGGGGGGGCACAGTGAAGTGTAGAAATGCAGTAGTCATAGGGATTCGATAGTCGGGGGACAGACTGGTGTTTCTGTGACCGCCGACGTAAGTCCCACATGGTGTGTTACCTCCCTGGTGTCAGGGTCAAGGACGACACGGAAAGGGTGCAGAACATTCTGCAGGGGGCAGGGGAACAGCCAGAAGTTGTGGTCCATGTGGGAACCAACGACATAGGAAAGGAAAGGGATGAGGTCCTGTGGTCAGAGTTTCAGGAGCCAGGGAGAAAGTTAAAAAGTAGGATCTCAAAGGTAGTAATCTCTGCATTATTCCCAGTGCCACGCACTAGTGAGTACAGAAATAGGAAGATTATGCAGGCTAATGCATGTCTAGAGAAATGGCGCAAGAGAGAGGGCTTCATATTTCTGGGGCATTGGGACCAGTTCTGGGGCTGGAGGTTGCACCTCAACAGAGCAATGTCCTCGCGGGGAGGTTCACTGGTGCTGTAAGGGAGGATTTAAACTAATTTGGCAGGGAGATGGGCACCAGGATGTAGCATTAGAAAGGAGAAACAAGGTGCACAAAGGATTGGGAGAGACAGATAGCACTAGAGTAAGAAATAGTACAGTATTAGGTGGGATCAGATAAAGAGAGAATACGAGAAGGTCTAAGATAGGTTTAGAGTGCATGTGTGTAAACACACGAAGCATGGTAAATAAGGTTGGTGAGCTGCAGGCACAAATAGCCACGTGGGAATAAGATTGTTGTGGCGATAATGGACACCTGGCTCAAAAAAGGGCAGGATTGGGTACTAAATATTCCTGGATACAAGGTGTTCAGGAAAGACAGGGAAGGAAAAAACGGAAGACGGGGTGGCAGTATTGATTAAGGAGAATATTGCAGTGCTGGAGAGAGAGGATGTCCTGGAGGGATCAAGGACAGAATCTATTTGGTTAGAGTTAAGAAACAATAGAGGTGCCATTACACTACTGGGTGTATTCTATAGGTCACCAACTAGTGGGAAGGATATAGAGGAGCAAATTTGCAGGGAAATTACAGAGATGTGCTAAAACTATAGAGTACTGATAATGGGGGACTTCAACTATCCTAATATAGACTGGGATAGTAATTTCTGAAGTCTGTTGTGCAGAACTTTCTTGATCAGTATGTTTCCAGCCCAATGAGGAAGAAGACATTGCTGGATCTAGTTCTGGGGAATGAAGTGGGTCAAGTGGAGCAAATGTTAATGGGGGGAACATTTAAGGAACAGTGATCATAATATCATAAGGTTTAGATTAGTTATGGAAAAGGACAAGGAGCAATCTAGAGTAAAAATACTTAATTGGAGGAAGGCCAATTTCAATGGGTTAAGAACGGATCTGGCCCGGGTAAAATGGAATCAAAGATTGGCAGGCAAAACTGTAATCGAACAATGGGCGGCCTATAAGGAGGAGATGATTCGGGTACAGTCTAGGTACATTCCCACGAGGGGGAACAGTAGGGCAACTGAAGCCAGAGCTCCCTGGATGACGAAAGAGATAGAGAGTAAGATGAAGCAGAAAAAGAGGGCATATAACAGATGTCAGGTTGCTAATACAAGTGAGAACCAGGCTGAATATAGAAAGTTCAGAGGGGAAGTGAAAAAGGAAATAAGAGGGGCAAAGAGAGAGTATGAGAACAGACTGGCAACTAACATAAAAGGGAATCCAAAAGTTTTCTACAGGCATTTAAATAGTTAACGGGTACTAAGACGAGGGCTGGGGCCAATTAGGGACCAAAAAGGAGATCTACTCATGGAGGCAGAGGGCATGGCTGAGGTACTAAATGATTACTTTGCATCTGTCCTTACCAAGGAAGAAGATGCTGTCACAGTAAAGGAGGAGGTAGTTGAGATACTGGATGGGCTAAAAATTGATAAAGAGTAGGTACTAGAAAGGCTAGATGTACTTAAAGTAGATGGGGGTTAAATTGGATAGTGCCCGAAACCGGGCGTGGGTATCGCGATCCGTAATTAACCCGCGTCCCGTGATTCCTCCGCAAGCAGGACAAGGCATTCGTCCAGCCTCAGCATTTACCTGAAAGCAGCGTTCCGAATCAGCGTTGCCAAAAGGAATGAATGACATTCACACTTTTCACCAGCAGGGGGAGCCCCAATCTCTTAAAGACAGGCTGTCTCTCTGACAGCCTGCCAAACTCTTAAAGGTCGCCGGTACCCGTTATTGGCTAAAAAAAAAGTCTGCTGTCTGCATGGAGTCTGAACGGAGATCAGACATTGCACACGTAAAACACAGATGTAGCACCCATCCCTATGTTTACAAACTGTGGAGTTATGTTAAAACATTGAAAAAAGGTTGCGCACTACTAAATCCCACATCCTTCAATCTGCATGCCAGACCTCACCAATCTGCCGGTCCGAGTTGATACCAGGCTTGCGAGAGTGCATGCACCAAGGTTCTCTGCTAATACACTAGAGGCCTTTGTGCAAGAGATGGACAGAAGGAGGGACATCCTAATCTGCCAGTGGGGGGACGGTGGAGGGGAGGCAAGAGGCCCTCCAGACATATGACCAAAAGGCAGTGGGAGGCAGCAGGGGACACAGACAATGCCAGGCACATAGCACCACAAATATGGATGCAGTGTAGGAAAAGTTCAATGCTTTGACATGAGTGGTCAAGGTGAGCGAGGTCAACTGTCAAGTGGCATCTCCTACCAACTGCACCACTAGCCGCATCCACTGCTCCACGCACTACACCCCTCTCCCCATCACCCACATACCAACAAACTCTTTCCATCAGTACACAACTCTGCCAATCAGATGCCTCCTCTTACCCTAACACATTACCACTGTTGCAAGTTGCCCACCCACAACTCACAGGCCACACACACCGGCAGCTATTCAACCATGACAGGCACATCACCCAGACACGTGTCCCGCTTTCTTGCAGGAGAAGGTGTAGCATAACAGGAGGCAGCAATTGGCAATGGCATTTAGCCCCTCGAGCCTGTTCCGCCATTCAATGAGATCATAGTTGGCCTGTGACCTAACTCCATATAGCCACCTTAGTCCCATATCCCATAATACCTTTGGTTCACAGAAATCTATCAATCACAGATTTAACATTCACAAGTGAGCTAGCATCAACTGCCATTTGCAGATGAGCGTTCCAAACGTCTCCCACCCTTTGCGTGCAGAAGCGTTTCCTAACTTCACTCCTGCATGATCTGGCTCTAAATGTTCGGCTATGTCCTCTCGTCCTAGTATTCAAGTTTAGGAGACTTCAAAAACAGGTACAAATGCATCAGCAGCCAGAAGCAATAATCCAGCAACTAACCTGTAAATCCTGCATGGTCCCTTGGAATAGCACTGGTGAGGGAGGAGGCGGGGGGGGGGGGGGGCGGTCCTCCAGGCACTCTAAGACATGTTCAGATGGTCGTGGTTAAGACTGCGTTGAGTGGAGCGTTAAGTCCCAAAATGGTGTCTATCACTTTAAATCAGCATTGCACACTGATTGCATGCATCTTCTCCTTACTTTACATGCTGCCGGCGTTCGGTATTTGTGCTTGCACTAAACCCTTCACCAAGATGGCGTCCAGTACACGCGCATCCAAGTAGCCATCTTGGATGTTCGGGAGGCCATGTAACGCCGAAACAACAGGCTCTAGACGACCCAATTTCTAGCCCGATAAGTCACCCGGTCCGGATGGGATGCATCCTAGGTTGCTGAGGGAAGCATGGGTGGAAATTGCAGAGGTGCTGGCCATAATCTTCCAATCCTCCTTAAATATCAGGGTGGTGCCAGAGGACGGGAGAATTGCAAATGTTACACCCTTGTTCAAAAAACCCAGCAACTACAGGCCAATCCGTTTAATCTCGGTGGTGGGGAAGCTTTTAGAAATGATAATCCGGGACAGAATGAATAGTCACTTGGACAAATGCGGATTAATAGAGGAAAGCCAGCAAGATTTGTTAAGTTTTTTGATGAGGTAACAGGGAGGGTTGATGAGGGCAATGCGACTGATGTGGTGTATAAGGACTTTCAAAAGGCGTTTGATAAAGTGCCACATAATAGGCTTGTCAGCAAAATTGAAGCCCATGGAATAAAAGGGGCAGTGGCAGCATGGATACAAAATTGGCTAAGTGACAGGAAACAGAGAGTAGTGGTGAACGGTTGTTTTTCAGATTGGAAGAAGTTATTCCCCAGTGGTGTTCCCCAGGGGTCAGTGCTGGGACCACTGCTTTTTTTGATATATATTAATGACTTGGATTTGGGTGTACAGGGCACAATATCAAAATTTACAAATGACACAAAACTTGGAAGTGTAGTAAACAGTGAGGAGGATAGTGATAGACTTCAAGAAGATATGGACAGGCTGGTGGCATGGGCGGACACGTAGCAGATGAAATTTAATGCAGTGAAGTGCGAAGTGATAAATTTTGGCAGGAAGAATGAGGAGAGGCAATATAAACTAAATGGTACAATTCTAAAGAGGGTGTAGGAACAGAGAGAACTGGGGGTATATGTACACAAATCTTTGAAGGTGGCAGGACAGGTTGAGAAAGCGGTTAAAAAAGTATACAGGATCCTAGACTTTATAAATAGAGGCATAGAGTATAAAAGCAAGGACGTTATGTTGAACCTTTATAAAATACAGGTTCGGCCACAACTGGAGTATTGTGTCCAATTCTGGGCACCGCACTTTAGGAAGGATGTGAAGGCCTTAGAGAGGGTGCAGCAAAGATTTACTAGAATGGTTCCAGGGATAAGGGACTTCAGTTACGTGGATAGACTGGAGAAGCTGGGGTTTGTTCTTCTTAGAGCAGAGAAGGTTAAGAGGAGATTTGATAGAAATGTTCAAAATCATGAAGAATTTAGATAAAGTAAATAAAGAGAAACTGTTCCCATTGGCAGAAGGATTGAGAACCAGAGGACACAGATTTAAGGTGATTGGCAAAAGAACCAAAGATGACATGAGGAAAAACTTTTTTACACAGCGAGTAGTTATGATCTGGAACACGCTGCCTGAAAGGGTGGTGGAAGCAGATTCAATCATGGCTTTCAAAAAGGAATTGGATAAATACTTGAAGGGAAAAAAATTGCAGGGCTACAGGGAAAGAGCAGGGAAATGAGACTAACTGGATTGCTCTTACATGTAGCTGGCATGGGCTCGATGGGCAGAATGGCCTCCTTCTGTGCTGTAACCATTCTATGATTCTATGATTATAACAGTGACTATACTTCAAAAGTATTTCATTGGCTGTAAAGCACTTTGCGACCTCCTGTGGTTGTGAAAGGAGCTACATAAATGAAAGTTCTTTCTTTTCTTTTAAACTTTTGATATAATCCACCAGGTAAAGCAGTAAAGCCAGAAACTGCTGTTGGATACTTGGCTGAATCAGTGGAAATACTTAATGGACAAGTGTTGACCACAGAAAGATGTCCACATTGTGCACCTCAGTGGCCTTTCCTGCCGTTTGACTTCATGATTATTTTCATGTTTTATTTGGTAATGGGGGGAACTTTCCGAGGTTGCACTGCCAGAGGAGAGCCTCACTCACCAGCTGCACGTATTGGAAAATGAACAGGAAATCATGCCCACAATTTCCTGATACGTACTGCCAGCTGGTAAGGACCCCGCCAGCAGTCAAACTTGGAAAATTGACCGTAATACGTTGATGTAGGGCAGAATAAACTTTAATTAGCAAGAGTTGCTTACCCCCCCCCCCCAGTCTGTCTTAATTCCCATATTTATATCTTTAAGCTTATACCTTTATTTTTAAAAAGGACAAACTCGATTAAACCTTTTTCTTACCTTGTTTCTTCTCCCTTGTGGTTCCAACTGTCTATTGTGGAAGGTGTGAGCAAGTTCCAAAAAATGGCTTGAACACACATTTTTTTCAGCCAATTGAATGCCCTGGCACTGAAATATTAACTTAGCCATATCATAAATATGATTAATTGAATCTTTGATGCCTAAAAAGGTTCAAAGAGAGAACTGCCAAAAATTTATACTCATTGGTGACCTCCAGATGTGTGTGCTCATGCAATAAATTTGTCCTTGGTTAACTTACTGCTGGAGGTAAATCAAATCATAGAATCATACAGCATGGAAGGAGGCCATTTGGCCCATCATGTCTCTGTTGGCTCGATCCAATTAGTCCCACTCCCCTGCTCTTTCCCCATAGCCCTGCAAATTTCTCCTTTTCAAGTATTTATCCAATTCCCTTTAGAAAGTTATTATTGAACCTGTTTCCACCACCCTTTCAGGCAGTGAATTCCAGATCATAACGACTTGCTGCGCACAAAAATTTCTCCTCATCCCTCTGGATTTTTTGCCAATTATCTTAAATCTGTGTCCTCTGGTTACCGACCCTCCTGCCAGTGGAAACAATTTCTCCCTATCTACTCTATCAAAACCCCTCATAATTTTTGAACACCTCTGTTAAATCTCCCCTTAACCTTCTTTGCTCTAAGGCGAACAATCCCAGCTTCTCGAGTCTCACCATATAATTGAAATCCCTCATCCATTGTACCATTCTGGTAAATCTCCTCTGCACCCTCGCCAAGGCCTTGATATCCTTCTTAAAGTGTGGTGACCAGAATTGGACACAATACTCTAGCTGAGGCCTAACCAGTGATTTATAAGGGTTTATCATAACTTCCTGATCTTTCTATTTTATGCCTCTATTTATAAAGCCAAGGATTCCATATGCTGTTTTAACAGACTTATCAACTTGTCCTGCCATCATCAATCTGCTGATGTGTGGAACTGTAGTCTTCCCACTTGAATGCTGAACTGCATGCTGTTACCACTGGACATTGTATTTAAAAGATTTTAGTGCTGCAGATCGAATCAACACACTTATGTTGAACATTCTCATCAAGTGAATTTTCAAAGGATAAATTGTTTCAGTAATCAAGATAATAATATGGTATAAAATAAAGTTTGCCATAATTACTTACAAAACAATTTTTCAAAGGTTCAATTACACTCTGGCTGTTGTTTTTGCAAGAATATCATCTCAGCTTTTCACAATAAAACATTGGGATAAATGTTCTGGCCCTGGCAATTGGGCCGTGTCACTGGGCTTTCTGCTCACATGCTTCAAGAACAGCTGGCAGTGCCAGACTTCTGCAGTGAACCTAATTGTACATTCCATGCGAGTCCCTCATCTGAATTTGGCCTTCTGCCGGGGGCTAGTTTAGTGGGGAAGTAGGGATGGGAAGGACAGTGCAGCTGCAGCTCTGAACAGGGGCTGCAGCTGCAAATTAAAGTTGAGCTGGTTTCTTTCTGCAGGAAGAAAAGATGAGGCATGGTGGCCACGTGACTGGTGTCAATAATGTCCTGGACTTTGGGGAGTTCTGTGATCTGGCAAAATAATAGGACCCTCTCATTTTGCTGTTGGTTTTCCATGGGAAAAGTAAAGAAGATGCTTGTCTTAGCAGACAACACCTCGGTGACCTGCCTGATGCATCTGTGCACTGTATCTTGACCTTAACGTCCTCCATGGAATGAGTCATAATAATTCTGGGCTGTGGTAACCACCACAGATGCTTTTAGTGCCGTTCCTATGGGGGAGGTTGGATTCTAACAGACAGCATAGCTCCCTAGTCAAGCAGAGCCTGCAAAGATAGTTATTCTTTGACATTTTCCTGCAGTTGTGCCTGGGTCTGTACAGATGGCTGTGTAGGTGAGGGTGGTTACGAGTAGTCCGCCTCCAGTTCAGTTCTTGCATCACTCCTCTCATCTTCCTCCTCCAAAAAAAAAGGTCAACTTTAAGTTGCAGAAACTGGCATTGACAGGTGGTAATGGCTTCAAAATGGGGTCAGTAGACTTACCGCCCCGTTAATGCCAACGCTTTGCCCATTGCCAATTTTACAGGGGCCTAACACCTGGGCAGCCGATGCTTCAGCCTGTTTCAGGCGGTAGGTGCCGTTTAACATGCAAATCAGGGTCCTACGATGTACATAGGACCCTGATTGCAATTTAGGATAGAACTGGTCGGAGTGTGTGCAGTGCACTGTGACCCAGTTTCACTGATGATAGAGCCGAAGAGGCTTTGAAAAGGTAAGTTTTACATTATTTGTGTGGGGCGGGAGTGCTGCTCTGAGCCCCACAAAAATAATCTGGGCCACTGCCGGCCCGGGCTTACCCCCTCAGCGATTGCGAATGCCAACCCCCACCCCCGGATATACCTTGCCTCCGGGCCTCCCGATATTGTGCCGGCCTGACTCCAGCGAGTTGCATCGGATTGCCTATTTGGCGTCTGCAAGTCACTGGTTCTATTTAAATGAGGCCGAGGCCTCAAAATGTCTCCGGCCTCTTCATTGCCAGAAAGGGTAGTCGGCCAGCGCACTCCACCAGTTCAGCCTCCTGAAAGTTAAAAGTGACCTCATATAGAGAGGAACACCCATAAAATTCATATAAGGTAAGTAAATATCTTGCAAACAAAAATCCAGCTCAAAAGAACCCAGCAAAGAGAAATTCAGCAATAAAAACATCAGAAGAAAAATGGCTCTGAGTAAAGTCACCTATCAAAAATCCTACAGTTCAAGTTTTAACCAAAGATACAAAGGCCCTGATATTTACGGGAAGGCAGGGAGGGAATGGGGGCTCGTGTCAGAGGCCGGGAAACCTGGGAATACTGAGAAGATAGAGGTTTAATGGCAGGGCCTCATTAGAATTGTTTCACTCAGTTTCCCACCTGGCAGCCGGCCAGATCGAGAGGCTGGCCAGTTGCCGGGCGGGAAAGCCTACGGTACAAGGCAGCAGCCGGGGATCCGTCAATCAAGAAGGTCAGGGGTTGTGGCGGGAGTGGGAGGGCTCAGAGCATGTCAGAGAGGAGGGAGCGAGAGATCACGGTGGGGGTGGGGGGGGGGCAGTGATAGAGATCGTGGGGGGGTGGAGAGAGATAGAGATCGCGGGGGGTGAGAGATAGAGATCGCGGTGGGGGTCGACCGATCATGGGGAGAGGTTAGCAGATTGTGGGTGGTGGAGGCAGTGGCGGCAAATGGCAGTGATGGAGAGATCGCGGCAGAAGATTTGCTTGAGGGGCCGGGGGGAAGTACTTCGGCCCACAAGCAGTGCTGGAAAAGCTCTTACCTGCCGGATCCAACTGTTCTCGCCTCCTTGTAGCTGCCAGTTTTCCCGGGCCCTGGGACAGCCGGCCCGCAACCGTTAAATTTAAATGGCTGCCAAAATCTGAGGAACGGAGCCTCATTTAAATACTGTAATCACTGATCCACCTCTTCACAGGTTACTCGGCCGCCTCCTCAATCCCGGTTAAACCGGAAGTAGGCGAGTTTGTGACGGGTTGGGGTCAGGTTTCATATTTTTAACAATTTAACCCCTTCCCCCGACTCTCTCCCGCCCATCGCAGAGGTTAAAATTACCCTCAATGTCTTCATCACCCATTTTACATGGGTAAGATGAGCACAAAGCAATTTCCCCATGAGAAATTTGGGGAATTACACATAGATTCGTAGAATCATAGAATCATAGAATGGTTACAGCACGGAAGGAGGCCATTCGGCCTGTCGGTTCCATGCCGGCTCTCTGCACGAGCAATCCAGCTAGTCCCACTCCCCCACCCTATCCCCGTAGCCCTGCAAATTTTTCCCTTCAAGTACCTCATTTAAATTCAATTTTGATCTATTTCCATATTGATGTGAAGTTGTTCCACAGAATGTTGCACAGCCTAAAAGGGCAGCCAGGAGATTAAAAAGGAAATCCTCTTTGATGCTCCTGGCCCATTTTGTGAGTGTATATTGGGAAATTGTGGACCTCTGCCCAAGATATTCTCACCATTAAAACAAAAAGTCATGGGCTGGGGCTTCACAATTTCCTAATATACTCTCACTGCCTGTGCCAGGAGCACTGAAATGGAAAATCTCCCCTTAAGTGCTGTATAATTTAGGCAGGGATCCAGCAACATGGAACTCAGCCTGGTTCCCTCGCCCTGTCTTGTGCTGGTGCGAACAATTGGCTGGAAAATGTTCCCTGTTACCTTTGAAATGTTAGTACAGTGGAGGCACCGTCAAAATTCGAAATTAAGCAAGTACTCTGTCCTGCGGTTTCATATTTGTTGCAAATATATTTACAAAATACTATGGTTAAAATTGGAATAGTCAACACTATCAAAAATGTTACCTTCTAGTTATCCATTTGAATGTACCATCAGAGACATCAAAGGCAATGTTTAAGCATGTTATGTTTGCAATTTTCAAGAATGTTTAACTGATTTCCAGATGTTAGCATGGCTTAATGTGATCAGTGCATACACAGAAATTGAAATCGTTTCATTTTCTAATTTTGAATTAGGCTTTGGGAAACCCAGTTTTTGGAAACCAGTTATTTGTTACTGGCAGATCTCCCATGGCATTTCCCAAAGTGTGTTTTATAATACGGGGCTGGTTATGCCATGTAGGGAATTAGATCAGGGCCATTGATTGACAGTGACTCGGACAAATTCCATTTTTGTTGAATAGTATTCTGTGATTTTTAGCACTGCATTGGGTATATGATCCAACAACTCTGGCCAAAATATCAAGTCAAGCCCTAGCTTTTGGGAGAGGGTCAGGCCTGCAAATAATGTTTTTGAAAACAGTATCAAAAGACACTGAAAATTCAATTGATAAATTTAATTGTGTTATTGTGAAATATGTAATTTTTGAATTTTTTTCCCAAAAATCCCTTTGAATAATTCAAGTGGTTCATCAATGAATTGATGATGAAAGTTGACATATGGTTTTTCAATTATGACATGTTGATATATGGTTTCTTCATTATAAAATGTTGACGTAGGGTTTTTCCAATGTCAAATGTTGACTTACGGGTTTTCCATCACAAAATTGTGATCCAGGAAGTAAGCGTAATGTGTACAGGAAGTATATACCATATACAAGAATTTCAATAAGGCAAACATAGGTTTTATTTTTATTTCTAATAATTAAATATAGGGGGTTACATTGGATAACTCGCGAAACGGGTGCTGGGATTGCGGTGCGCGATTAACCCACGCCTGGTCGTAACGATGCAGGCAGCACGTAACATTTGTGCTGCCTGATGATTTCAATGATTGCTGCGTGGAGTCAGCACTACCTGCACTGTTGATTGGCTGCACGGACCAGCAAGGGGTCCTCCAAGACCATCTGCACTCTCAATTGCAGGTCAGCAGCCTTCCACCACCCATGCCCCAGCCACTGGGGATGCACCTCGTAGGAGCACCAGGAAAGGTAAAGGCACACGAACGACAGGCACTAAGGGAATGCACAAGGGTGAATAGTCTCAGTTTGTTTGAATCATTTCATGTGTAAATCTGGTAAATGTGGTTATGAATTTGTAGTTGGTGTTGGTTTTCATTTCTGCAATGAGCTGAGGGAGGAAGCAATGTATAATCATAAGGACGATTTGATGGTCATGTGGGAGAGGTAAGGTAAGGAGTGTGGGACTGTTGGTGAATGGGGAGGTGTCATTGAGGTTACTGGTGTCACTCATTAATCATCTGATCACACGGAGCCCTGGCAGACAGGACCTGTCTACCTTGTAGCCTCTCTGCCTCTTCCTCCACTTCTTCCACCTCCACCACCACTTCCTCTGCCTCTGGCTCAGTTTCTCACCAGACAGGCAGTGGCAAGGGCTGTCCTTTCATTATGGTGAGTTTGTGCAGCATGCAGCATTCAACGACAAATCTTAATCCTCGCTCAGCTGAGTACTGCAGGGCTCCTCCTCAGAGCGGACCAGGCAGCGGAAGCATTTCTTAAGGACGCCTATGATGTGCTGTATGATGTTCTGTGAGGCAGCATGGCTCTCGTTGTACGCCTGTTGTGCATGTGTGCGTGCCTTCCGGACCAGAATCACAAGCCATTTCATGAGGGGCTTGTCGACCAGCAGCCAGCCTTTGACTTGCCATGTTGGTTGAAATATAGGTTGGTGCCGCAGAATGAAGGAATCATGACTGCTGCCAGGATAGCGGGCATTAACCTGCATGATGCACTGCGAGTGGTCACACACCAGCTGTACATTGAGGGATGAATATGGCCTAGTTCTGATCTGGAGCACACATGGCAATATGCATGCAGTCAATGACACTGCACCATGGGGAAGCCTGCAATGCAAGCAAACCCTCGTGCTCGCTCCTGCTGCTTGTCTCTCTCAAGAGGGAATGAGATGAATCTGTTTCAGAGTGAGTACAGAGCCTCAGTGACCTCCCTTATACAGCAGTGCACTGCAAAATGCGAGATGTTGCTTATATCTCAAGCAGCAGCCTGAAAGGAGCAAGAGCCATAAAAATTAAGCACCACAGTTACCTTGACAACCACAGGCAATGCTGTCCTCGCCTTGCTCTGAGGCTGCAGTTGTGGCTCTTTACGACCTCTTTCATGATCCGCAGCCGTCGGATGCACTGGTTGTCACTGAAGTTGAGGTAAGAGAATTGGGCCCTGAAGGCCCTCGTTGCATATGGCCTCCTGCTGAGTGCCCTGCGCCTTCTCCTCCGCCTCCTTCTCCCTCTTCTGGCAGCTTGTCCTGCTCTGCGTTGCCTCTCTGCATGCTCCCAGTCATGTTCAATTCCCAGAGAAAGCCCTAGCAGGCCACCCCTGTCTGAAGCAACTTTGTTCAGCATACTATTTTAAATGCCACTAACAGTACTGCAAGACCAGCCAGGCCACTCTCTACAGAAAATTGCAACTTTCTCCAAGTATAGGAAATTTTGACAAACACGCACAATTGTACCAGCAGCCAGGATAACTAATCCAGCAACTAACCTGTAACTCCTGCACAATGCCTTGAAATAGCGCTGGTCGGGGTGGGGGGGGCGGGGGGCGGGGGCGGGGAGGGGTCCTTCATGCTGTTTAAGTCCTGTTCCAGCTGTGCGAGATTAGGACAGTGCGTTTGCTGGAGCATGGAGTTCCAAAATGCTGCCGCCCCTGCTTCAAATCAGCATTGCATTCTGATTTACATCATAATCTCCCTACTTTACATGCTGCTGGTGTTTGTTAGATACACCTTTACCAAGATGGCGACCGGCGCACTTCACATCAGAAGTGTGCGCACGCATCTCGGACGCCATTTTCGGGGCTTAGGTGTCCATGTAGCGCCTACAAAATGGGTGTTAGACAGCCCAATTTTGCCCCCATAGTGTTATGTTCCAAACTTGCTTCTTTATTTGGGCAGTACAGATGTACACTTTAATTAAAATTATTTACAAATAAAAATAAAATTAGTTCTGTTAAATAACGAAGGAAATTTTAAAAATTGTAGCAAGAACAAATGAAAACTCAGTTCAAAGTGCACTGAAGCAACCCCACAAACAAATTTGGTCCATCCTGCTTCCTGCAAGATAGAATCTGGCATGGAGATTATAATAAAATGGAAGAAAAGCTTGTTGAGATTATGAAAACAGGTCTGTGTGAAAGTTGATCTTATTCCATTACAATGTATACTCGTCAGGGTGTAAATGAGCTGAAATGTTAGCTTATTTGGCCACCCTGAGGGGTTCAACTAAATATCGCACTAAACTGGCAAGTGAACTCATCTGAGAAATCATCAAAACAAAGCTGTGTACTAAACTTAGTCTCATTATGCTCAGCAATGTGCTTGCCAGGGAAGTGAGGAGCTGAGATTTGACATATCTAGCCACCCCACAGAGGGTAAATGGGGTTGCATTGACCTAGCAAGTGAACTGAGGTGAGACAGCAGCCAAATAAACCTTCATGTGAAAAGAGGTTATTCCTTCAGAAGTCGTCATTTTATTCACATGTATACAGCATGGGACAACAACAGCCAAAGATAACCCATTAGTTTTGGCTCTGGTGTCCTGGGATGCTGGTGTAAGTTGTAGAATATTTGAGCATTCCCCAGCATCAAATGGGGACCTTACTACACTATTACATAAACCCAACCTAGGAGACATCACAGCAAATCCACGTAATGAATCTGACCTCATTCCAATGAGAGATGTACCTTCCAGAGATTTACCAAATACCTGCTGAAAATTAAATTTGAACAAGAACAGGGAGCAAACTATTTGCTTCAATAAAGCTTGCTATTTTAAACACCCCTCTCTGCAGAGATTACAACTAAGGTAAGGAAGTATTTTTAATTACAGAGGCATGTAATTTCTAAAGCTACGTCAATAATTATGGCCTCACCCTCTTTTGACTTTATGACTTAATACTCCCGAAATTAAACATTTGTTTAAACAGCCTCTGTTTCATTACTTTCACTATTCTGATGAGAAATTCCTTTTACCTGCGACTTTACTTCAAACTTTCTACCTCCGTTCTAACATCTCCTTTACTTCCTCTGTTAATTTTGTTATTACTTATGTCAGTCATTCTCTGCATACTCTTTTTTTTTAGTTTTCTTTTTCTTAATCTGTTTTCCTCTGTCCCTCATTGTGTTGTGTTGTTCACTAGTATCCTTATTGTTAAAAATAATCCAAGTGAGGAGACCATGCAAGTTCTGGCAAAATACTGTGAGCACCTACAGTGTTACAATATTGTATCAACATGAAGGGCAAATTACAGAGCAAATTAGAGACTGTTTCCAATAATACAATTAAACAAATATTTTGTTAAGTAAGACAAACCTTATGGCTGCCAGCAGGCTGCATGACAGACTAAACTTAGTGACAAAAGATTGCCACCCATGCATGCCTGGAAGCTACAGGCGAACAGGATAATGTAGCATGTGTAAATAACCCTGTTATAAAATAATTAACCCGTGTAGATACACTTCTTAACTATATTGAAATATGTATAATATAGTGATCGTCCGAGAAACATAAAATCTTCCCAAGACTTTTCTTTGTGCCACAGGGCGCAGGCCCAAATTTATTTTTGGAAAGTTTGTGGCTTAAAATGAATGGATCAGCATTTTTGGATATGGGATTCTGGGATGAGCTCTGTTTCCGCTGGGTTTCCTCCCTGTAATGAGAGTGCTGTAGTCACCATCACAATCTGGGGCCTACCATGTGTGTGTGCTTGCTGATGTTGCTGTGAACTCATTACCATATATTAAAATGAAGATGACAGAGTCTCCTAAAACCATGAGTTGTGCTCCCATTGCACCAAAAGTAAATAACAATGAGTTAAAGGAGGCATAGCTGTTGCTTGCATCAGCTGAGATATCACGTGGTCAGACGTTATGTGGTCAGAATGTCATGTGATCAAAGCTCCAGGAAAGCCTCCAACCAGAGTTGGCAACTCGAGGCTCCACAGCACTCCTGAAGCCACCGCCCCCCTCCCCCCCACCTCGGCCAGGAAAAAGGGGTTCGCTGACAATGCAGCTCTATGGAACTATTCACTGGAATACTCGGGAAATCTCCTGATTTCCCATATGGCCAGTCTGCCCCTGATACTGTATTAAAGATGAGATGTGAGGCAGTCTTACTCTGCTTGAACTTCACACTGTTTTTTTTTATTCGTTCATGGGATGTAGGCGTCGCTGGTGAGGCCGGCATTTATTGCCCATCCCTAATTGCCCTTCACAAGGTGATGGTGAGCCGCCTTCTTGAACCACTGCAGTCCGTGTAGTGAAGGTTCTCCCACAGTGCTGTTAGGAAGGGAGTTCCAGGATTTTGACCAAGCGACGATGAAGGAACAGCGATATATTTCCAAGTCAGGATGGTGTGTGACTTGGAGGGGAACGTGCAGGTGGTGTTGCTCCCATGTACCTGCTGCTCTTGTCCTTCTAGGTGGTAGAGGTCGCGGGTTTGGGAGGTTCTGTCGAAGAAGCCCTGGCGAGTTGCTGCAGTGCATCCTGTGGATGGTACACACTGCAGCCACTGTGCGCAGGTGGTGAAGGGAGTGAATGTTTAGGGTGGTGGAAGGGGTGCCAATCAAGTGGGTTGCTTTGTCCTGGATGGTGTCGAGATTCTTGAGTGTTGTTGGACCTGCACTCATCCAAGCAAGTGGAGAGTATTCCATCACACTCCTGACTTGTGCCTTGTAGATGGTGGAAAGGCTTTGGGGAGTCAGGAGGTGAGTCACTCGCCGCAGAATACCCAGCCTCTGACCTGCTCTTGTATTTATATGGCTGGTCCAATTAAGTTTCTGGTCAATGGTGACCCCCAGGATGTTGATTGTGGGGGATTCGGCGATGGCAATGCTGTTGATTGTCAAAGGGAGGTGGTTAGACTCTCTCTTGTTGGAGATGGTCATTGCCAAGCACTTGTCTGGCCACTTATCAGCCCAAGCCTGGATGCGGGCTCAGACTGCTTCATTATTTGAGGGGTTGCAAATGGAACTCAACAATGTGCAATCATCAGCGTGAATCCCCATTTCTGACCTTATGATGGAGGGAAGGTCATTGATGAATCAGCTGAAGATGGTTGGGCCTAGGACACTGCCCTGAGGAACTCCTGCAGCAATGCCCTGGGGTTGAGATGATTGGCCTCCAACAACCACTACCATCTTCCTTTGTGTTAGGTATGTCTCCAGCCATTGGAGAGTTTCCCCCTGATTCCCATGGACTTCAATTTTACTAGGGCTCCTTGGTGCCACACTCGGTCAAATGCTGCCTTGATGTCAAGGGCAGTCACTCTCATCTCACCTCTGGAATTCAGCTCTTTTGTCCATGTTTGGACCAAGGCTGTAATGAGGTCCGGAGCCGAGTGGTCCTGGCGGAACCCAAACTGAGCATCGGTGAGCAGGTTATTGGTGAGTAAATGTCGTTTGATTGCACTATTGATGACACCTTCCATCACTTTGCTGATGTTTGAGAGTAGACTGATGGGGCGGTAATTGGCTGGATTGGATTTGTCCTGCTTTTTGTGGATAGGACATACCTGGGCAATTTTCCACATTGTCGGGTAGATGCCAGTGTTGTAGCTGTACTGGAACAGCTTGGTTAGAGGCGCAGCTAGTTCTGGAGCATAAGCCTTCAGCACTACAGCCGGGATGTTGTCGGGGCCCATAGCCTTTGCTGTATCCAGTGCACTCAGCCGTTTCTTGATATCATGTGGAGTGAATTGAATTGGCTGAAGACTGGCTTCTGTGATGGTGGGGATATCGGGAGGAGGCTGAGATGGATCATCCACTCGTCACTTCTGGCAGAAGATAGTTACAAATGCTTCAGCCTTGTCTTTTACACTCACGTGCTGGACTCCGCCATCATTGAGGATGGTTGAAGTCCACTAGACCACCTTTGGGACATTTTAATTTAATTCTGTATCTTTACAATGTCATCATAGAGTGGAAGGTCCCATCAGTCTTTTCCAATATTAAAAATGTAACTGGTATTTGGACCTTAGTGAGCAGAGCTCATGCATCTGCAAAGCTCTTTTCTCACCGATAAGGCACGATGCAGAGGTCAGCATTGTAAACTAAGTGTGCCAGCTCCATACCTCACTATTTAGGTAACTGCAGTATGTCTGGCCACTTAGTTACAAACTTAGTTAGTTTGTTGATGAGTACATATTTCAAACAAAGAAGACGACTCTTGATCAGCATGTACACAGAGTAACTTTGCAGTACTCAATTGCAGCTAACAGCATGATTTGCAACCATCTCTGTGGCTGGCATCAATATAATGCATCCACTTCCAATCTAATTCAATTGTATACCACACAGCAGAGTACTTCAGAAGAGGTGGGTGGCTGAAATGTTTTTATAATCAATTTTCTTCTTCCCTCTTATCCTGAAGGCTTTAATTCTTGCTGTAATTGTTTCACGAGTGCTGGTTGATATATTGCCAAAGTGGCCAGTGCTTCATTTGTGAGTCTAGACAGCTGAGTATTGACAGGGTATTTGATAGAGTGAAACCTGATCCGTCCTCATCTGGGGGTAGAAATTAGCCTGGGCCTGAGTTCAGGCCCAGACTCGATGCTGAATGAGCAACATGCGCCTGGACTGAGAGGCCACGAGGCTGTCCCGAAATTATCGAGGCAAGCTGCTGGTGCCTGCCAGGTCTCCACAGGAAGCTCACCCACGAGCAGGTCCCTGGATGCGGCTTCCTGCTGCTTGCTTGTGCTCCCGTCCATCGGCCAGACTGTCAATTTGGCCGGCGGTCAGGCAGAAGTCTGCAGCCAATTATTTAAATGAGGCCCTGCCATTAAGATTGGCAAGGCCTCCAAGTCCCTGGCTTTGCCAGGTTTTCCCCACACTACCACGCTCCCCTGCACCATCCTCGCCTCCCCATTAATATCAGGGCCATTGTGTCTGTCCCTTGCTTGTTACAGCGATGGACAGCAAACTAGCTGATGTGGCAGATGTTCCAGGCAGGTCATTGAATGGATCTGATGCATAGAAGCTTAATACTGTGGTAATCTTAACAGCTACCATAAGACCATAAGAGTCCATAAGAGATAGGAGCAGGTGTAGGCCATTTGGCCCCTCGAGCCTGCTCCGCCATTTAATGAGATCATGGCTGCTCTGATTTTTACCTCAACTCCACTTTCCCGCTCTTTCCCCAGATCCTTTGACTCCCTTGCTGATCAAAAATTTGTCTAACTCAGCCTTGAATGTATTCAATGACTCAGCCTCCACAACTTTTTGGGGTAAAGAATTCCAAAGATTCACGACCCTCTGGGAGAAGAAATTCCTTCTCATTTCCGTCTTAAATGGGCGACTCCTTATTCTGAGACTATTCCCCCTAGTTTTAGATTCCCTCATGAGGGGTAACATCCTCTCAGCATCTAACCTATCGAGTCCCCTCAGAATCTTGTATGTTTCAATAAGATCTCCTCTCATTCTTCTAAACTCCAATGAGTATAGACCCAACCTGTTCAATCTTTCCTCATAAGACAACCCTTCCATACCCGGAATCAACCTAGTGAACCTTCTCTGAACTGCCTCCAAAGCAAGTATGTCCTTCCTTAAATAAGGGCACCAGAACTCCAGGTGTGGTCTCACCAGCACCCTGTACAGTTGTAGCATGACTTCCCTGCTTTTATACTCCATCTCCCTCGAAATAAAGGCCAATATTCCGTTTGCCATCCGGATTACCTGCTGCACCTTTATGTTGACTTTTTGTGTTTCATGTACGAGGACACCCAGATCCCTCTGTACCGCAGCATTTTGTAGTATTTCTCCATTCAAATAATATTTTGCTTTTTTATTTTTCCTCCCAAAATGGATGACTTCACATTTTCCCACATTATATTCCATCTGCCAAATTTTTGCCCATTCGCTTAACTTGTCAATATCCCTTTGCAGACACTTTGGGCTCGATTTTTGCACCCGCGATCAGGTGCATTCGTGGCAGGGGGGCTGCGAAAATTGGGGATTCCTGGGGCGGGTCTGAAGCCCAGCTCCAACCCGCCCACTTCCGGGTTCCCCAGTGACGCGCTGACATGCGCGCGCAGCCCCCGCATGTGCGACTCCCGCCGGCAATTAAAGCCAGCGGGGTGCCACTTAAAGTAATTAAATAGGTACTTCAGGTCGTTTACAGACCTGATTGACCTGATATTTTAGGAGGGCTGGGATTTTGAATTTAACTGAGACTGTTTCCCGTACTGGGGGAAACATTCCCAGTTCAAATGGACGTGTTGCAGCCACCAGCCTGTGGCAGCTGCAAAGGTCCATTTGACAGGTTGGGAGTGTGGGGGGGAGACCCTCACTCATTGCAGGAGGCCACTCTGTCACTTTGGACAAAGTTTGGCCTCCACCACCCTCCTCCTAACAGTAAAATTCACCAACTTGCACAGTTACCCCGGTGTCCAGACACATGTACCTACCTTGCGGACCCCCTCAGATGTACATCTTCCAGATGGGGGCCGCCGTAGCTGCAGTCATGACCTCCTCGGAGGGCGAACAGCATCACCAGCCTCGCCGGCCACGCCGTCCACCTCTGACACGTGGAGCTCCACAACACAGTGCTGTGACACATCCACCTGCACAGCAGGAGGGAGGGCAACCGCAGAGAGAGATGTGTCGCAGAGGGCACTACCCTCGCCACAGGGTCCACAGACCGAGGCTCAGCTTCCTGGACCTCTCTGAGCAGCAGTGCACACGGAGGCTCAGAGTCACTCGACATGTAGTCGTGGACATCTGCAGCCTCCTTCATGCCGAGCTCCCAGCTGGCCCGAGCACCATCTTCTTACCCGTCGCTGTCAAAGTCTCAATAACTTCTCCTCTGCATCCTTCCAGGGTGCCACCGGGGACATCGCCGACGTCTCTCAGTCGTCTCCACAAAAGAGCCCTGCAAATACACCTACACCCACTCTGCGGTGACACAATGGGTGGCATCAGTTGTGGGTCTTCATAGTGATCCTCAGGAAAGGGCATTATTGCACAAACCAGACAAGATTCGCAAAGACGTGGCAGTAGTGGTGACAATATAATATGTTATATGAGATGATCAGAAATTAAATATAGGTAAACACCATGACAAACCCTCAAACACCCTTGTGCATCCCCTTCATGCTCACAACACGTTTGCCTTACGCTGCCTACTGCACATATGTGATGCATGCCCTGTGGCTGCAGCACAGGTAGTGGCAGGTTGAGTGAGGCTGACCGTGAAAGATATGCATGAGAGGGTGAGTATGAGATAGAGCCATGAGATTGTATGAGGATTGGGTTGAGTGGTAGTGGTGGGATGAGTACTGGCGAGGTGAGTAAGTGCAGGTAAGATGAGGATGAGCTTTGAGTGGGTGTGAGGGGTGATGTGATGTAGTAGTGTTGGCAATGCAGAAGGAGATGTGGGGTGGGGGCGGTGATGTGGCAGACGGAGTGTAGGGGAATGAGTAAGTGTACTCACTTTGGCTGACCTACTGAGGTCATTGCAGCGCCTCCTGCACTGTATGCAGGTGGGCGATATGTTGGTGGTGCAGGTGACCTCCTCTGCCACCTCGACCCAGGCCTTCTTGGTGGCAGAGGCAGGCCGCTTCCTCCCGCCCGCCAGGGGGAAGATCTCTGTCCTCCCCCTCCTCCTCACCCATCCAATGATACTTGGAGTGAGGCATCATTAAACCTGGGAGCAGCCTTCCCCCTGGGCTGCTCCATGCTGTAATTTTTCCTATTTTCTTTAGCATCAGTCAGTGGAGGACTGCCCCTTTAAACAGGGCTCCTCCAGCTGACAGACCTTGCTGTGCATGCGCAGTCCGCCCGCCGCGCAGCTTACCAGCGGGAAACCCGGAAGCACAGGTAAGTGGCTCCAATTAGTCTGCGATTCCGTGCGGAGCAGACTGATTTCACCGGGTGCGTTACCCACGTGCCCAATCTACCCCCCCGCCGCGAACCCACCGCCCTGCTTATATCAAGTCCTTTGTGTCCTCATCGCAACTTGCTTTTCCACCTTTCTTTGTATCATCAGCAAATTTGGCCACAAGACACTCTGTTCCTTCATCCAAGTCATTGATATATATTGTAAATAGTTGAGGCCCCAGCACTGATCCCTGCGGCACCCCACTAGTTACAGATTGTCATTTTGAAAATGACCCTTTTATCCCGACTCTTTGTTTTCTGTTAGTTAGCCAATCCTCTATCCATGCCAGTATATTACCCCCAACACCATTAGCTCTTATCTTGTGCAGTAATCTTTTATGTGGCACCTTATCGAATGCCTTTTGGAAATCCAAATATACTGCATCCATTGGTTCCCCTTTATCCACCCTGCCCGTTACTTCCTCAAAGAACATTAATAAATTTGTCAGACACGATTTCCCCTTCAAAAAACCATGTTGACTCTCCTTGATTGTATTATGAGTCTCCAAATGTCCTGCTACTACTTCCTTAATAATGGATTCTAGCATTTTCCCAATGACATATGTTAGGCTAACTGGTCTATAGTTACCTGCTTTCTGTCTCACTCCCTTCTTGAATCGGGGAACCCGGAAGAGCTGTCCCAATTCTAGATGCTGTCTGCAAGTCAGCCTCGAGCAGATGGCATAGTTCAGTGATAACCTCTTCAGTGAAGCAGAACTGGCAAAGAGAGCTCTCCTGTACAATGTTGAGGTAGGAGTGCTGGGCCCTGACTGACATTTGAGGCCATAATGCCTCAGGTATTATTGCGCCTCATGAAATTGCTTTTCTCATCTAAATTGTGTAGTGCTTTCGGAGCACTCAAAGCAATTCTCATCCTCAGCACTTTATTGCTGTAAGTTCAATTGCAGCTACAAACAAAAAGTATTGGCAAATAAATCCTGCTGTGTAAAAAAAGCACTTATGGAAAAAAATAAGTTGTGTTGTTACAACAGTGACTATACTTCAAAAGTATTCCATTGGTTGTAAAGTGCTTTAGGACATCTTGAGGTTATGAAAAGCGATATCTAAATGCAAGTCTTTATCTTCAGTCGTAGCTTTTCAAAGTGAAACCTAGCCTTAAGAATCCAACTTCTGTAGGCCTTGCCAGTGGATTAGTCATGCACCTATTTTATACAGACAAAGTGAGTGAAATTTGTCATGGGACTTGTTATCTATAATATAGGTCTTGAAATGAGGCTTGCACTGGCCATTAGTGTGGCCTCCAAAATGGGATGTGTTACAAATTAGGCCTGGCCTCATCCTTAGCGAGGCTCTGCACTGCTAATGGAGCCTCACAAAATCAGAGCTAGAGCTTTCAACGCTGAATGCAGCACAAATGATTCTTAATGAAAGAAAGGAAGATTGAGAGTGAGACCCTGTTCAGACTCTAAGCAGTCCTGTGCTATGTGCTCATACCTAATCGGAATTGAGTTAAGAGTGCCCATGTGCATGCACTAGATTACACAGGAACACTCGATTTCAAAATCCATAACTCATATTACATTTGCTGCATAAAAACAACTAAAATCTGCATGGGTCTTGGGGTATGATTCTTTACAAAATCATCATTCAGAAGCCAGCAATTAAATTCAGTCTATAAGAAAGGTAAACATAGATTTTATGAATTCCTGCTCCAGGTGCAATGGGTGGATATTCCTGCAAGTTTTGCTGACCTCTGCATCCAAAATCAGATGCCCAGTGGGTGATGCTCTGTCCTAGGAGCACTAACTCATAAAACGCTTCAACGTGAATCGTGGTACCAAGTGTGAGATTACAAGTTAACCATACACCAAACATTGTTTTTAATTCCAAGGGCACAAAAATAAGTTTTGAATATTCTTCAAGCACTATCAGTGTCAATATTAAAACAACTAACTGAAGAAGCCCATCAAATTTGCATTAAAGTAACTTGATTAGCATATTTACTTTATTATAAAATGTTATTACGTTTTATTTTGCACTCATACGCTGCACCAGTCAAAGGCTGAAATCAATACTACTCACACACACATACAACTATAGTTTCAGTTAGGCATGCAGTGCACTTCCAGTTCGAAACGCATTCAGTTGAAATAAAAGGCGTAAATGTTTGCTCACATTTAAGTGGGAGCAATATGATACGACCCTTTTGTTCTACTTTGGCACAAATTCAAATCTTAGGTTTTGCCCTTTTTATGTTAAGAAGGAAACAAAGTTTTATAAAATTTGCACTTCTTGTGCTAAAAATGGAAAAAAAATTTCAAAAGTCCCACAACTTTCAGGTTAAAGAGAAGTGAATATTCAGATTTGCACTCCTCTTTCGTTATTGATTTAGCTACATTTATTTATTAAATTCCATATTATATTTGATTGCTACAAGTTTATTGTTCCTTCTTACTTTATTCATTTTAAATTTCATATCTCATTAAAATGATTGTTTTCTTTCTGTTCTATGATTACCAAAACCGATGCTAAATATTACCCATTTCATACTGTAATTACATACTCAAAATCAGGCAGCGGATACAAACACTAAATGAAAGTACAACACAATCTTTTGGTTTGATTTACAACTGATTCCTAATTTAAAACAATGTCAGATTGTGCTCACAGTTCTGATGCAGTCTATTCCATTTCACAATGGCTGCTAAATACGAACATTCTTTGTTGAACATGAAGAACTCAAAAATATAAAATTAGTGCAACATTCATTCAGGGGGTGATTTTCTGTGTATCAAGAGTAAGGACACCATATGCAATTATTTTTCTGGCAATTCACTGAACTGCAGCCAAAACAGAGCATTATCTGATCACCAACATCACATTAAACCATCCAGTCAAAGCTCAACTGTGATAACCACAGTTTAGCACCGTAACAAGCAAGAAAAATAAGATAGTCACTAATAAATCCAATAAGGAATTCAGGAGAAACTTCTTTACCCAGAGAGTGGTTAGAATGTGGAACTTGCTACCACAAGCAGTAGTTGAGGCGAATAGCATAGATGCATTTAAGGGGAGGCTAGATAAGTACATGAGGGAGAAAGGAATAGAAGGGTCTGCTGATAGGGTTAATTGAAGTAGGGTGGGAGGAGGCTCATGTGGAGCATAAATGCCGGCAGAGAGCAGTTGGGCTGAATGGCCTGTTTCTGTGCTGTAAATTCTATGTAAATAAGCCTCTTGGTCCCCATAAGTCACTTTGCAGATAGTAGTCCAGATATGCTGATTAGAAAATTAGAAAATTATAACCTGAAAGTGCCAAAAGCATGGAAAATCTGGACATGGTGTTTGTTGCTGAGAAGCCATTGTAGAGGAGGGGGTTAATCTTCGGCTCTGGAGCACACTCACCCCCCAACCCTCCCGCCCCCATCCCTATGACCAGAGCCTGTGAGCAATTAACAAAGCAGCTGACTACCATCTCATCACTTGGCAAGAGGTCTAAATAAGGTTAAATGATTTAGAGATCCAAAATATTGCTTATTCCATGAGTAAATAAGAGCTTGGCTTTAACAGCCAAGCTATGAGGACACTGATTGAGGGCCACAACAAAAAAAAGTGCTTACACAGCCAGAAAAAGTGGACTTCACTTGTGAAACATCGTATCACTTACCACTGTGTGCACAATATCAACTTTCAATATCCATCGTGAGGAATACAAGTTTAAACCACTAACTAATGTATACATAACTGATTACTTAATAACAGTATATTTGCAGACGATGAGCACTTCACAGATTGCTCATTTTAACAAACTTGAATGAAACTACAATAAAATTAAGTATACCATTTCACTTGCAAACTCATTATTAAAATGCCACAGAAGGACTTTGTTGGAAGGGAATTACTGTCAAGTCTCTCTGCGATGAATGAATGATGACGATGCAATCGTCTCTTTTTTTCTCTAGTAAAATGCTTTAGGGTAAATTCAGTGATCCCTTCTCCCAGCAGGGATGTTGCGCTCGAAGGGAATGTGAGTTGGAGATCGGCCTACAACATTTTATTCCTCGATTGTTCAATCCATGCTCCCTTCAAACATGGCTTCCTGTGGGGAGTATGAGATCACTGAACTTACCCTTTTATAAGCAGTTTTGTTTCTGTTGGATGTAGTATTCTTTAGCAATGGCACTGACGTTAGTAAAGGCGGGTATTTCAAAGTAGTAAATGAAATTTGTTTGAAAATTTCATAAACATATTTAATTTATGCTATAATTGCCACAAAACCTAACACATGAGTTAGATTTGTGTATAAATCACTTCTCTATTTTACAGTTCCCATTTCAATGAAGAAAACATCAAAAATTAGATGGGCTAAATCAGAGCCTGGATTCTAACCTAGATTCTCTCCTCATCAAAGATGAGAGTCACTTTTTTGTTCTGGGAGGGATGGGGAGGGCACAGATCCCCCTATTGCAACCCCATTTCCAGCTGTCATTAAGGTTCTTCTTTGCAGTAGTCAATTTCAATAGTTTCATACAAAGCATCACTTTAACACTGAGGGCTCATATTCTTTATTCTGGTTTGAATCCTGCATGGTACACTGGTCAGAATAGTGATGACTCTCACCCACAACCTCTTGCAGCAATAAAAGCATGATCCTTTAACAGAAAATTAAACAGCTAGAGCTTGGGATTTGCAAGGCTGTGTCCATATTGATGGACAAAAATCAGATCGGATTAGGCTCCTGGAGATCTTAGCTTCTTTCATTGTAACTGCTGTAAGTGATTGAACACTGCTACAACTGTGGATGGGAATTCTCATGAGATCCAATAGTTCTACCCACAGTGTGCAACAATTTACAAAATAAGGAAATACATTTCTTTCCCCCCACCACCCCAAGATTGAAAGCAAAGATGAAGCTACACCAACTCAACTGATATGGAAATCAAAAGTCATGAACAAACTCCTCTGCTGAACTGACATGGATTTCAGATGCTTCAGATGGATAGTTTCCTTGTTCACAGTGACATTTGTGTATTATATATATATAAATTAAAACTAATGCTTATTTAGGAGGTAAAGCATAACTCATATTTACAACTAGATCTGTCACTACATGCCCATAACCACATGCATCACACGGAACATATCCTCCCCACTTCTCTTTTTAGTAGCCCCCCTTCATGACAAGCCAGGGTCGATTCTGCGATGCTGTGCCTGGGGAGCTGCCCCTCCTGCAAGCATGCAGCACATGGAATCAGGCAAGTAGGTGTCTGTCTCTGCACTGAACTTCTGATTCCTCAGGAGAAATTTTATTTTAGGTTTTTGCTGCAATGTTATATCCGTATGCTAGCTTCATTAGGCCATTCCTCAAGAGAAAGAGGAATTCCTTGCTTAGGGGGAGGGGCCCAGCACAGTCCCCCCGCCCTCCACCCCCACCCACAGTTGGCCATATATTCGGCACTATGCGGCCTCTTCTGGTGGGAGGGGGAGAGCTGCCCCAGATGCACTCCACATGCTCCATAGGCCTGCTCTTTGTAGCTCCTCCACCCCCGCAAGCCTTGTGAACTTCGACAGGGCCAGCAGCAGCATTTTCAGGACCAGTATGTTATAAATGTTTTGGAATTTAAGTCTTTAATTTAGGGCCCAGATAACTAAGTAACTTTTAGCCTGGTGGCTTTTAAGTGTGGCAATATGAATAGGTGAGGCATATGTCTTGAGCTAATGGAAGCACATGCTAACATCTAGCTACTCAAGTCATTTTCCTTCTCATTTTCTGAATAAGCAGCAATTTTGTTCCACAACACCAGCTTCTTGAGATTTCAATCTTATCATAGTCCTCAGCTGTGTAATCAGTACATTTCCTGCAACTATCTTTCATTTAAATTCATCCACCTTTCAATATGATGGTGCATACAGATGTTAGATGTGTCGTTAATGATCTATCTGCTATTGAAACAGAGCTTGGGTCTCTGGAGGAAATCACTTACATCAGGCACAGAGAATTACTGATGTTAATGTGACCTGTTGATCTGTAGCTCAGTCACAGAATATTTTAATTAGAATATTTGCTTTTCTATGACTGGACAGGAGACATTGGCTTTACGACAAAAATAAACGCAAAAAGGTTTCATTTCGCCCTGAAGGCAAATATAATAGAAGGTAAAAGTAAAAACAATAAATGCTGGGGAAATAAGACAGCAGGTCTGTCAGCATCAGTGAAGGGAAAAGGCAGGTTAACGTTTCAGAGATAGAGCCTCCATCAGAACTGAAACTTGAAGATAGGCAAGCTCCTTAACAGGACTGAATAAAACATGGGTGGGGGAAAAGAATAACAGGATCATCAATGCTTACAGCTATCACAAGGAATTAATGGCCCCCATATTTGTGGGGAGGTGAGGAGGGAGCAGGGGCCTGTGTCAGCGGCTGGGAAACCTGGAAATACTGGGAAGGCGGAGGTCTTGCCGAATTTAACGGCAGGACCTCATTAGAAGTATTTTACTCCGTTTCCCGCCTGGCAGCCGGCCAGATTAAGAGGCTGACCGGGTGGGGAAGCCAGCTGCAGAAGGCAGCAGCTAGGGACGGTCCCCGGCAATCGAGAAGACTGGCGGTTGTGGGGGCTTAGAGCGCGGCATCGAGGAGGGAGGGATGGAGGGAGGGAGAGATCGAAGGGGGAG
The DNA here is from genome assembly GCF_035084215.1 of Heptranchias perlo. NCBI lineage: Eukaryota > Metazoa > Chordata > Chondrichthyes > Hexanchiformes > Hexanchidae > Heptranchias > Heptranchias perlo. Next base: position 31,086,665 of record NC_090334.1, on the reverse strand, counting down.
GTGTTGTGGGGAGAGGTCACGGGGAAACATCGCAGGGAAACATCGCGGGGAAGACATCACAGGGAAGACATCATGGGGAGATGGCGCGGGGAGACATAGTGGGGGGAGACGTAGTAGGGGGAGATGTTGCGGGGAGACATCAAGGGGGGAGACGCCGTGGGGAGATGTCATGGGGGGAGACATCGTGGGGAGACATCGTGGGGAGACGTCGTGGGGAGACATCGTGGGGAGACGTCGCGGGGAGACATCAAGGGGGGAGACGCCGTGGGGAGATGTCATGGGGGGAGACGTCGTGGGGAGACATCGTGGGGAGACGTCGTGGGGAGACATCATGGGGAGACATCATGGGGAGACGTCGCGGGGAGACATCACGGGGGGAGACGCCGTGGGGAGATGTCATGGGGGGAGACGCCGTGGGGAGACGTCGTGGGGAGACGCCGTGGGGAGATGTCATGGGGGGGAGACGTCGTGGGGAGACATCACGGGGGGAGACGTCGTGGGGAGACGCCGTGGGGAGATGTCATGGGGGGGAGACGTCGTGGGGAGACATCACGGGGGGAGACGCCGTGGGGAGATGTCATGGGGGGGAGACGTCGTGGGGAGACATCACGGGGGGAGACGCCGTGGGGAGATGTCGTGGGGGGAGATGTTGCGGGGGAGACGTCACGGGGAGACATTGCGGGGAGACTTCACGGGGGGAGATGCCGCGGGGAGACGTCGTGGGGGGAGACGTCACAGGGGGAGACATCGCGGGTCGAGACATCGTGGGGGAGAGACATTGCGGAGGGGTTCAGCAGATTGCGGGGGAGTTGGAAGATCGCGGCAGAAGATGTGCTTGAGGGGCCAATGAGAAGCACTCACACTCCTCCTGGTCCATAACCAGTGCTGGAAAAGCAATTACCTGCTGGAGACGGCAGCTCCCGCCTCCCATCAGCTGCTGGGTTTCCCGAGCTCTGGGAAACACGGCCCACAGTTGTTAAATTAAATGACTGCCAAAATCTGAGGAACGCAGCCTCATTAACAAATTATAATTACGGACCCGCCTCTCCAGAGCAGGTTACTCGGCTGCCCCCCGACCTGCCGCTGTTAAACCAGAAGTAGGTGCCTTCACGGCCGGTTGGGTTTGTGTTTCACATTTTTAGCAATTTAACTTCCCCCCGATCCTCTCCCGCTTGTCGTTGGGGGGTTAAAACTCCCCCCAATGTGTCGAATGGCTAACAGGTTTTTTTGTAAAACTGGAAATAGTTGTAAACTGGTCGACAATATGCAAAGATCATCCAGGTGAGGCAATGAAAAGGCACTAAAGGAAGAAAAGGTATGAAAACAGATGAGTAAGGTGGTGAAAAGGCATTGCAAAGATACAAACAAAAAAGCAAGGAAATGGGAGAAATTCAAAAAAACTGCGGATGCAGGAAATCTGAAATAAAAATGGAAAATGCTGAAATACACAACAGATCCTCCAGCTTCCAAAAAGGAGAAAAAACAGGCCAGGTGCAGAAAGTGATGGCAATTATTCAAGTCTGAAATTGCTAAAGAGGGCTGCACAGTGCTCAGGATGAAGACTGTTTTATTTTGATGAAGGGACTATATCAGGTCTACAGCACAGAAACAGGCCATTCAGCCCAACTGGTCTATGCTGGTGTTTATGCTTCACACGAGCTACCTGAATGCTAACCTGTCATTTGTCTTTACAGATGCTGATGGATCTGCTGTGTATTTCTTTTTAATGGTATGTAGCAATGTGGATTTTTAAGATGCTTAGCTATTGAAAAATTCAAAGTTTTACTGAATTTCATTTTAGTTTAGAAGAGTTTAGAAGAATGAGAGGTGATCTCATTGAAACATATAAAATTCTAACAGGACTAGACAGACTAGATGCAGGGAGGATGTTCCTGATGGCTGGGGAGTCCAGAACCAGGGGTCACAGTCTCAGGATACGGGGTCTGCCATTTAGAACCAAGATGAGGAGAAATTTCTTCACTCAGAGGGTGGTGAACCTGTGGAATTCTCTACCACAAAAAGCAGTGGAGGTCAAGTCATTAGATGTATTCAAGAAGGAGATAGATATATTTCTTAATGCTAAAGGGATCAAGGGATATGGGGAAAAAGCGGGAACAGGGTACTGAGTTAGACGATCAGCTATGATCATTTTGAATGGCGGAGCAGGCCCGAAGGGCCGAATGGCCTACTCTTGCTCCTATTTTCTATGTTTCTATGTTTCATGCAAATGTTATCAGCTTGTCTGCTGCAAACTAAGTTTTCACAGTCATTTTTATATTCAAATATAAAAGGAAACATCAAATAGCCCTAGATATGACTGTTTGCATTCTTATTTCTCCAATGCTTCGCATATTCGGGGGTTAGATTTTTTACTCACTGATTATGAATGGATGGAAAATCTATCCCATTGTAACCCTCTGTCTGCTATTTTACACAGGCATTAACCTGTTTACTTTCAATGGGTTAACACTCCTAAAAGAGCTAACAGAGTCATACAAATATGCAAAGCATTTGTGTACTACAAGTCATTTATAGGCTATAACGTGGGGACTGGGTTCCAGTAAATAATTTTTCTATTTGCATGCTAGCACCAGGGAATACAGTTATTGTTGCAGTCAGCAGCTGCCATGATAATGGAAACCAATGCACTCCATGAAGTCGAGGTGTGATGTCTGAAAGATAAACAATGTGATGGAACCACAAGATTATCAGTTCACCTCAGTGGTCATTCTTCATCCGTCACCCATCTCCTTCTGGAATGTGCCTTTGCAAGGAAGGTCTGGCGAGAGATGCAGTGGTATCTGTCCAGGTTCGTCCCAAGCAGTTCTGTAACACAGGACTCTGTGCTTTACGGGCTGTTCCCGGGGACGCACACAGAGACGGACATCAACTGCTGCTGGAAGACCATCAACTCGGTGAAAGATGCCCTTTGGTCTGCCCGAAACCTGCTGGTCTTCCAGTGCATGGAGCTGTCCTCGACCGAGTGTTGTAGACTGGCACATTCCAAGGTTCAGGACTACGTGCTCAGGGACGCACTGAAGCTGGGTGCGGCCGCCGCAAAGGCTCTGTGGGGAAAGGCAACCGTTTAGAGCCTTCCCGCCATTGTATACCGAGGGGCTGCAATCAGGGAAAAAAAACCCCGGGCAGAATGTAAAATTCAAATTGATGTAATGTACCTGTAATGAATCTGTAATCAATAATCTGTATTGAGTGTAATGCAATGAGACACCCCAGAGTGTCATGAACTGTAATTATGTACAATGTGCTCATTGAACTGTACTTGATGTAACCTGCAAATTGTATAATCTGTATTGTGTATGTTTGGACTGTGATATGACAGCTGTATTGTATGTTTTTGCTGCAAATTTAATGAATAAAGTATATTTTATGAAAAAAAACTTTAGAAGGCTATTTTACCATGAATGACATCACAGCTAAGCCTGATCCTGTCCTGACCCAATGTCCACACATTTGCATTTTCCGGTAGGGATTCCTGAGTAACTGAAACCCTGGTTCAATTTCTTTTTCCATACTTAGGTCTGGAAGCAACAACAGCAACAACAAAAACTTACATTTACATAGCACCATTAACGTGGAAACACATCCCAAGGCGCTTCACAGAAGTGTAATCAGACAAAAATCAACACTGAGCCAAAGAAAGACATAATAGTTAGGAGGGGTGACTAAAAGCTTGGTCAAAGAAATAGGTTTTAAAAAGGATCTTAAAGGAGGAGGTGGAGAAGTGGAGAGATTTAGGGAGCGATTTTAGAGCTTAAGACTTAGATGGCTGAAGGCATAGCTGACAATAGTGGGGCGAAAGGATATTGAAATGTACAAGAGGCCAGAGTTGGAGGAACACAGAGTTCTCAGAGAGTTGTAGGACTGGAAAATGTTTCAGAGATAGCGTGGGGTGAGGCCGTGAGGGAATTGAACATGAGGATGAGAATTTTAAATTTGAGCTAATATAGGTCAGTGAGCACAGGGATGATCGCTGAGTGGGACATGGCGTGTGATAGGATACGGACAGCAGAGTTGTCGATGAGCTGGAGTTTACCGAGGGTGGAGGAAGAAAGGCCAGCGTAGAGAGTGATAGTAAAAGACAAACTGTAGAACTCACTGCTGTCTTAACTAATTGAGCCCAGATCAAGCATCAGACTTGGGACCTTCCAGATCAATCTGGCACAGTACTACATTACACAGTGCCTTTACTCATGAAGCAGCACATTTATATTTTAAAGCAAAGCACCCATTAACTGGCCTTGAGTTCAGAAATCAAGTTATTCTCAAGCATCCCCTACTTACTGGTACTGAATCACACAAAACAGAGACTCTCTTAATAATTGTGATGTGGAGATGCCGGTGATGGACTGGGGTTGACAATTGTAAACAATTTTACAACACCAAGTTATAGTCCAATGATTTTTATTTGAAATCTACAAGCTTTCGGAGGCTTCCTCCTTCCTCAGGTACCTGAGGAAGGAGGAAGCCTCCGAAAGCTTGTAGATTTCAAATAAAAATCGTTGGACTATCACTTGGTGTTGTAAAATTGTTTACAATTAATAATTGTGAGGCAGGAGACATCAGGGAGGGGTGAAAACTGGGAGAAAACATATAAACAAGTATATAACAATTAATGGACATCTTTAAGCTAATATAAATCTCATTGAACCAACCAAGGTGCATTTTAATGGTTTACGGTAGATGGGGCATGTGTTTCCTGCAGGAGTTCCTGTCTGAATACCCTTCTGCCAGCAGGAGATGAGCAATGCATGTGGGAGCGGTGTGTAAAACAAAGCTGGGATTTGGGCTTTAAAGTCAGGAAGTAAACTGATGACTGCGCCTGAAAAGTCACAAGGAAAGTTGGGAGCTCACACAAATCTACTTAATGGCCAGTTATAAATTCCTGACTCCATGGGACATGGTTACACCCTCTTTTATCAGACTTCCCATTCCATCACACTCTCTGCCACAAGGTTTGAATGCATTAGATGCTAATTTGGTAGGACAACGTATTTAAATACAAGGGAACATGAATCACAAATGCAAAAAAAACTACTTAAAACAACTCATATTAATAGATACTAAATAGTAAGAAGCGACTTAAGCATTTTAATATTACTAAAATATTGTTAAGAAGTTTAACCCTAATATTTGGGAAATTCCATTACATATTTGTTATCTTGAAAAAAAATAATTTAACAAATTGTAGACTTACTAATAGGTGTTTATCTACAAAAAAAATGAAATATGTATTGTTCAGATTAAGAAAAAGATTGATTATATCAGAATTAACACAAAAAGTAGATGGTCCAACAGGCCGTGCCATCAGTAGCAGGACACAAGTTTGAACTTGCAAATTCCCACATGAGTGAGGCTCTTGCCCTTTGCTGTGCCATTGTGGAGGCACCCATTAGATTTAATATGCTTTTCCACAAGAAGAAAGACAAAACTGGAGGCCGAGTCACCCTAGGCCATTCTCGAAGGCTCAAAAACAAGTTAAGCCTAAGGGATATATATATAGAAATATATGACTTCAATCCTACATCAATATGGTTGACTCTTAACAGCTCTCTGAAGTAGCCTAGCAAGCCATTCAGTTCTTTCAAATCGCGAGAAAATAAGAATCAAGCCAAACGAAACACTCGGCTAAAACCTAGGCATCGCATCAGGCCATGATGAAGGCACACCCAGTCCAGTCGATCCTCCAAACTCCTCCTCAATAACAGATGGGGCTTGGTGCCAAAGCTGGGAGAGCTGTCCCATAGACTAGTCAAGCAATAGCCTGACATGGTCATACTCACAGAATCATACATATGTCAATGTCCTAGACTCCTCCATCACCATCCCTGGGTATGTCCTGTTCCAACAAGGGGATAGGGTGGGGCGGCACAGTAGTAAACAGTCAGTGAGGAGTGGCCATGGTAGTCCTCAACATTGACTCTGGGCAATGTTGATGGACCACCTTTTATTTTCCTGTCCTTGGTTTCAGGTCAAACATGGGCAAGGAAACCTGCTGCTGATTACCACCTACCGTCTTCTCTCAGCTGATGGATCAGTCCTCCTCCATGTCGAAAACCTCTTGGAGGAAGCACTGGGAGTAACAAGAGCACAGATTGTGGGGGACTTCAATGTCCATCGCCAAAAGTGGCGAGGTAGCACCACCACCAGCCCAACAGGCCATGTCCTGGAGAACATAACTGCCAGGCCATTGCCTCACCAATCTACCCATTGCAAATGCATCTGTCTATGACAGCGTTTGTAGGAGTGACAACTGAAAAGCCCTCATGGAGACCAAATCCCTTGTGGAACTACTGCCATGATAAGTGGGATAGATGAAGAACAGCTCTGAAATGGGCATCAATTAGACACTGTGGACCATCAGCAAAGCAGAATTGTACACCACCACAATCTGTAACCACAAATCTTTCATTGCTGCATCACCATCAAGCCAGATGACTAACCTTAGTTCAATGAGGGGTGTCGAAGAGCATGCCAGGAGCAGCATCGGGCATAACTATGTGGTGATGATTGCACAACACGATCATCCAAAGTGGAGCAGCAATCAACAAAGCCAATAGAACAATGAACTATATAGCCAAAATAGTAGACTATAAGTCAGATGAAATGATGCTCAAACTGTAAAGTGCTTTGGGCTGATCACACCTTGAATACCAGTCACAAAGAGAGATTAGAGACCATATGTGCTAGAGATAGTGCAGAGAACAGCCATGAGGTTAATCACTAGTTTTAGACATCTGGATTAGGAGGAAAAACTTGAATGGAGGCAGCTGATAGGTGATCTTATAGATAGTAAATGTTATGGATAAGATGAATCCAGAAAATCACTTTAAACTAAATTGTGAGAGTCGGATAAGGAGACATAGGTTTAAACTAACACAAGACAAATTTACGACTGCTATCTGGAAATTCTTCTGAACACACAGAGTGATTGAATGGGATGAATACCTGGATAGTGGAGGTGAAATCCATCTTTCGTGAATGCTTGTCTCCAGGCCCACCTTGCACAGGGCTAATTCCAGAAGTTCTAACGCAATCAGCCTTTTGCAATTTGGACGACCGTAAAACTTGCAGCACTTACAGTGCCAGGATTTTGCGAATTCAGCGTCATGAGATCAGCTGGAAGCAGTGAAATTCCATGCCATTTTAAAGCTCTCTCAACTCATCCCTCAGCCCAGCCTCATCTTGGTAATCACAATTTTTGAAAAAGGCACCAGTGTGACATTTTTTTCTATTTCCCAAATGGTGCTATGGCCTCTCTGAGTAAAATTGCCAATCACTGCCAAATTAGGGACAATTTTCTGCTGTTAGCCTGTGCTCACTGGGAACTGGACTGAGACTGCCCAAACTCATTTTATGAACATAAGAAATTGACGGGCAGGAAATAGCCAGCTGGTCCATCAAGCCTGCCCCACCCCATGATGGGTAGACCATCGTGTCCAACATTTTTCCCATCCTCCCCATCTCCCACCCACACCTGCAGCCATGTAATCTCAGGGGAGAGGCAAAAAAGCAGAGGAAAAAACCTAGCGCCTATAAAGGAAAAAATTCTCTGGAAAATTCCTCACGGACCCCCTCAGGTGATTAAAACCAGTCCAGGAGATCACATGGACCAAGTGTTATCTATAAAGACACTTACCTTCCATATGATGCGATCTCTGCCCCAGTCAGGAACCGGTCCAGCTCCCTCTTGAAGGCAAACGGAGAGTCAGCACCCACCACACGAACCGTAATGTATCCCAGAGGCTCACAATTCTCTGGGAAAAGAATGTACTCTGGGTGGGGGACTTCAATGTCCATCACCAAGAGTGGCTCGGTAGCACCACTACTGACCGAGCTGGCCGAGTCCTGAAGGACATAGCTGCCAGACTGGGCCTGCGGCAGGTGGTGAGCGAACCAACACGAGGGTGAAACTTTCTTGACCTCGTCCTCACCAATCTACCTGGCGCAAATGCATCTGTCCATGACAGTATGGGTAGAAGTGACCACCGCACAGTCCTCGTGGAGACGAAGTCCCGATTTCGCACTGAGGACACCATCCAACGTGTTGTGTGGCACTACCACCGTGCTAAATGGGATAGATTCAGAACCGATCTAGCAGCTCAAAACTGGGCATCCATGAGGCGCTGTGGGCCATCAGCAGCAACAGAATTGTATTCCAGCACAATCTGTAACCTCATGGCCCGGCATATTCCTCACTCTACCATTACCAACAAGCCAGGGGATCAACCCTGGTTCAATGAGGAGTGTAGAAGAGCATGCCAGGAGCAGCACCAGGCGTACCTAAAAATGAGGTGCCAACCTGGTGAAGCTACAACTCAGGATTACATGCATGCTAAACAGCGGAAGCAACTTGCTATAGACAGAGCGAAGCGATTCCACAACCAACGGATCAGATCAAAGCTCTGCAGTCCTGCCACATCCAGTCGTGAATGGTGGTGGACAATTAAAAAACTAACGGGAGGAGGATGCTCTGTAAACATCCCCATTCTCAATGATGGTGGAGTCCAGCACGTGAGTGCAAAAGACAAGGCTGAAGCGTTTGCAACCATCTTCAGCCAGAAGTGCTGAGTGGATGATCCGTCTTGGCCTCCTCCCGATATCCCCACCATCACGGAAGCCAGTCGTCAGCCAATTCGATTCACTCCACGTGATATTAAGAAATGGCTGAGTGCACTGGATACAGCAAAGGCTATGGGCCCCGACAACATCCCGGCTGTAGTGCTGAAGACTTGTGCTCCAAAACTAGCTGCGCCTCTAGCCAAGCTGTTCCAGTACAGCTACAACATTGGCATCTACCCGACAATGTGGAAAATTGGCCGGGTATGTCCTGTCCACAAAAAGCAGTTCAAATCCAATCTGGCCAATTCCCGCCCCATCAGTCTAATCTCAATCATCAGCAAAGTGATGGAAGGTGTCGTCGACAGTGCTATCAAGCGGCACTTACTCACCAATAACCTGCTCACCGATGCTCAGTTTGGGTTCCGCCAGGACCGCTCGGCTCCAAACCACATTACAGCTTTGGTCCAAACATGGACAAAAGAGCTGAATTCCAGAGGTGAGGTGAGAGTGACTGCCCTTGACTTCAAGGCAGCATTTGACCGAGTGTGGCACCAAGGAGCCCTAGTAAAATTGAAGTCAATGGGAATCAGAGGGAAAGCTTTCCAGTGTCTGGAGTCATACCTAGCACAAAGGAAGATGGTAGTGGCAAGTAACATTCGCGCCAGACAAGTGCCAGGCAATGACCATTTCCAACAAGAGTCTAACCACCTCGCCTTGACATTCAACAGCATTACCATCGCCGAATCCCCCACAATCAACATCCTGCGGGTCACCATTGACCAGAAACTTAACTGGACCAGCCATAACAAGAGCAGGTCAGAGGCTGGGTATTCTGCAGCGAGTGACTCACCTCCTGACTCCCCAAAGTCTTTCCACCATCTACAAGGCACAAGTCAGGAGTGTGATGGAATACTCTCCACTTGCCTGGATGAGTGCAGCTCCAACAACACTCAAGAAGCTCGACACCATCCAGGACAAAGCAGCCCACTTGATTGGCACCCCATCCACCACCCTAAACATTCACTCCCTTCACCACCGGCGCACAGTGGCTGCTGTGTGTACCATCTACAGGATGCACTGCAGCAACTCGCCAAGGCTTCTTCGACAGCACCTCTACCGCCTAGAAGGACAGGAGCAGCAGGCACACGGGAACAACACCTGCACGTTCCCCTCCAAGTCACACACCATCCCGACTTGGAAATATATCGCTGTTCCTTCATCGTCGCTGGGTCAAAATCCTGGAACTCCCTTCCCAACAGCACTGTGGGAGAATCTTCACCACATGGACTGCAGCGGTTCAAGAAGGCGGCTCACCACCACCTTCTCAAGGGCAATTAGGGATGGGCAATAAATGCCGGCCTCGCCAGCGACGCCCACATCCCATGAACGAATAAAAAAAAGAACAGCCTAACATCCAGTCTATTCCACTCTTCCATAGTTTAAACTCGTGTCACCTGTTCCTTCCCAATCTGTTAAACTGGAATAACCTATCAATAGGGACGCTATCCAGCCCTTCAATTATTTTATAGACCTCTATCAGATCACCTCTAAGTCTACACTGCTCTAAAGTAAATAGACCAAGGTCCTTGAGCTTTTCTGAGTAGCTGAGGTTCTTTAAGTTAGTAATAATTCTTGTAGCTCTCCTCTGGGCTTTTGCCAAGACCGCTATATCACCCACCATGTGGGGAGACCAAAGCTGGGCACAGTACTCTAGATATGGTCTGACCAGCGACCTGTATAGTGTCAAAATGGTGTCCTTTGATTTAAACTGAATGGCTCCATTAACACAACCCAATACCCTGTTCGGTTTTAAGAACATAAGAACATAAGAAATAGGAGCAGGAGTCAGCCAATCGGCCCTTCGAGCCTGCTCCGCCATTCAATAAGATCATGGCTGATCTGATCCTAACCTCAAATTAAAATTCATGTCCAATTTCCTGCCCGCTCCCCGTATCCCCTAATTCCCTTTACTTCTAGGAAACTGTCTATTTCTGTTTTAAATTTATTCAATGATGTAGCTTCCACAGCTTCCTGGGGCAGCAAATTCCACAGACCTACCACCCTCTGAGTGAAGAAGTTTCTCCTCATCTCAGTTTTGAAAGAGCAGCCCCTTATTCTAAGATTATGCCCCCCAGTTCTAGTTTCACCCATCCTTGGGAACATCCTTACCGCATCTACCCGATCAAGCCCCTTCACAATCTTATATGTTTCAATAAGATCGCCTCTCATTCTTCTGAACTCCAATGAGTAGAGTCCCAATCTACTCAACCTCTCCTCATATGTCCACCCCCTCATCCCCGGGATTAACCGAGTGAACCTTCTTTGTACTGCCTCGAGAGCAAGTATGTCTTTTCTTAAGTATGGACACCAAAACTGTATGCAGTATTCCAGGTGCGGTCTCACCAATACCTTATATAACTGCAGCAATACCTCCCTGTTTTTATATTCTATCCCCCTAGCAATAAAAGCCAACATTCATTGGCCTTCTTGATCACCTGCTGCACCTGCATACTAACTTTTTGATTTTCTTGCACGAGAACCTCCAGATCCCTTTGTACTGCAGTACTTTCCAGTTTCTCGCCATTAAGATAATAACTTGCTCTCTGATTTTTCCTGCCAAAGTGCATAACCTCACACTTTCCAACAATGTATTGCATCTGCCAAATCTCCGCCCACTCACCCAGCCTGTCTATATCCCCTTGTAGGTTTTTTATGTCCTCCTCACTCTCTACTTTCCCTCCCACCTTTGTATCATCTGCAAACTTTGATATGTTACACTCAGTCCCCTCCTCCAAATCGTTAATATAGATTGTAAAGAGTTGGGGACCCAGCACCGACCCCTGTGGAACACCACTGGCTACTGGTTGCCAGTCTGAGAATGAACCATTTATCCCAACTCTCTGCTTCCTGTTAGATAACCAATCCTCCACCCATGCCAGAATATTACCCCTAATCCAGTGATTATTTATCTTGAGCAATAATCTTTTATGTGGCACCTTGTCAAATGCCTTCTGCAAGTCTAAATACACTACGTCCACTGGTTCCCCTTTATCCACCCTGTACGTTATGTCCTCAAAGAACTCCAGCAAATTTGTCAGACATGACTTCCCGTTCGTAAAGCCATGCTGACTCTGTCCTATTAAATTATGTTTATCCAAATGTTCCGCTACTGTCTCCTTAATAATCAACTCCAAAATTTTACCTACCACAGATGTTAGGCTAACTGGTCTATAATTTCCAGCCTTCTGCCTACTACCCTTTTTAAATAAGGGTGTTACATTAGCAGTTTTCCAATCTGCCGGGACCTTTGCCGAGTCCAGAGAATTTTGGAAAATTATTACCAAAGCATCCACAATCCCTACTGCCACTTCCCTCAAGACCCTAGGATGTAAGCCATCAGGTCCAGGGGATTTATCCGCCTTGAGTCCCATTAATTTACTGAGTACCAATTCCTTAGTGATTTTAATCATATTTGGCTCCTCCCCCCCTCGAGCCCCCTGTTTGTCCAGTGTTGGGATATTCTTAGTGTCCTCTACCGTTAAGACTGAAACAAAATATTTGTTCAGCATTTTTGCCATCTCCATGTTTCCCACCATTAATTTCCCGGTCTCATCCTCTAAGGGACCTACGTTTGCCTTAGCCACCCTTTTTCTTTTTATAGAACTATAGATATAACTATATGCTACAGTTTCTCTACATTGGTCATGAGCCTTTAGTGATCTGTGCACAATAACACCAAGATTTTTTTCTCTCTCAACCTCTTTCAGTATTGTTCCCTGCAAATAATACATGTGTTCTGTATTGGCCCTCCAACATGCATGACACTACATTAATCTAAATTAATGCCATTTGCCAATGTGTGGCCCACTCCCCTAGCACATCTAAGTCTTTCTGGATTTGATTGCACTCCTCTACCATTTTAACCCTCGCACATCTGCAAACTTACTTACTATTCTCCCAACACGCTGTCTAGGTCATTAATAAAGACCGTGAAGAGTAGAGGAGCCCAGGACCTATCTCTGGGGGACACCACGAGTAACATGTCTCCAAGCTGAACCGCATCCGTTAACTGCAACTTTTTAGCTGCGGGATTAGAGCCAATTCCTAATCCAGCTTTTCAACTTTCTACTGATAACACAAGATTCTATCTTGTGTAGTAGCCTAGTGTGAGTTACCTTATCAAAGGCTTTCTGAAAGTCTAGGTAGACAATGTTTACCGGATTTCCCTCGGCCACTACCCTAGAGACTTCCTCAAAAAACTCATATCAAATTTGTTAGGCACGGCCTATTTTTTCGAAAGTCGTGTTGTGAATTTCTGATGGCCCCTTCCCTTTCCCAGTGATCATAAACGACATCTATTACAATCCTTTCTAGCATCTTCCCAATAATGAATGTCAGGATGATAGGCCTGTAGTTCCCTGGCTCTGATTTGTCCCCTTTTTTGAAAATCGGAACTATATGAGCTCGCTTCCAGTCCAAGGGAACTATCGATGACTCTACTGAACAATTAAAGATACAGGCGGGGGGCTCACAGAGCACCTGTCCCATCTCTTTAATCACCCTTAGATGGATATTATCCGGATCTGAAGCCCAATCAATTTTGAGCTTTCCTGATCGATCCAAGGTGACATTACTATCTATTTTAATATCAATGATGCTATTCATTACTGAGCATCCCTCATCTGGAACATAAGCATTGTCTTCAGGTGTATAGATTGAGGCAAAATAGTCATTTAGCAACTCTGTCGTAACCTTTACAGTAATCCGACAAAGGAGTCTCTCATCCTATTAATCTGGCTTAGACAGCTCGCAGAGGTGCCAGGTAAATGTCTAACCCACTGTACCACCTAGTTGCTCTTCGAAAATCAAAATATTTTAAGTTTATTTTATCAAATGGAAGAACTAATTTTTTTAATAAATCCATCCAAGCTGAGCACATTTTATATTTACTTGGTTCTTTTAAGTTGGATTTCCATTCATCCTTATGGTTACACATAAATTGGGATATTATGAGTCTAGCTGGTTTAATTTTTTTTATTCGTTCATGGGATGTGGGCGTCGCTGGTGAGGCCAGCATTTATTGCCCATCCCTAATTGCCCTTGAGAAGGTGGTGGTGAGCCGCCTTCTTGAACCGCTGCAGTCCGTGTGGTAATTTCCCTGTGTTATTTGAATAAACTCTCACCTTCCCCTCTGCGCTCCCACCCCCCCAAGTAGAGTTAGTGAAAATGCATCCTATTTAAATGTAACTCTGCATGATTTGGGGTTTGGATTTACAGGATGTTAACTCCAGGCTCATTCTGGAGCAAAGCCATTTCCAAGAGGTGTCGAGTTTTAATTTGGAGTGATACTCCAATACATACTTTGGTGCATTTAATATGCTTGTTGCACTACGATTAGCTACATAAGAACATAAGAAATAGGAGCAGGAGTAGGCTGCTCCGCCATTCAATAAGACCATGGCTGATCTTCGACCTCAACTCCACTTTCCCACCCGATCCACAAATCCCTTAATTCCCCTAGAGTCCAAAAATCTATCTATCTCAGCCTTGAACATACTCAACGACTCAGCAACCACAGCCGTCTGAGGTAGAGAATTCCAAAGATTCACAACCCTCTGAGTGAAGAAATTCCTCCTCATTTCAGTCTTAAATGGCCGACCCCTTATCCTGAGACTATGCCTCCTAGTTCTCGACTCTCCAGCCAGGGAAAACAACCTCTCAGCATCTACCCTGTCAACCCCCCTCATAATCTTGAAAGTATCTGATGAGATTATATCCATTGCTGTCCATAAATGTAAAAGCTCAGCAGGAAAATCACAGTACAGGGTAGCCAAGCCTCACTTTGATTTGACTGAGCCAACCTCACCAGCATCTCCTGATGTGTTAAATGCTTCCACTAACTATTCACTGGGCTGAGCATGACCCTACTACCTGGTAGACTCAAGTCAGTTAGTACATTAGAGCGGAGTATCTGGCTGGGTGAAAGGGGTCAATCAAATTGGGTCATTTGAAACTTAGAACATGACTACCCATGCACAAGCAATGACCTATAATGCTGCCAGAGCCATACATGCCTGCAATTACAGAAAGCATGCCAGGTTTAGGAGGAAACTGGATGCCAACGTATGTGGGAAATATAACCTGTCTGGGGTTCATTTAATGCACACTGCACATTGTGCATACTGACAATGTAAGTATACTACTACCAAAAGCAGGCTTTTCATTGAATTTTGTGAACTTTTGATGCGACGTTTCGGTGGTCATTTTCAGCTTAGCTGCCTGGGCGGTAATGTGGGGGAGCGGATTGTCCACCTGTGTTAGAATTTACCTGATTTTCTTCCCATTTAAATCAGTTTTTTTTAAAATCCGGAAATAAAAAGCTGGTATCAGTAAAAGTGACCATGAAGCTGTCAGATTGTCATAAAAACCCAACTGGTTCACTAGGAAACCTGCTGTCCTTACCCGGTCAGGCCTATATGTGATTCCAGTCCCATACCAACATGTTTGACTCTTAACTGCCCTCTGACGTGGCCTAACAAGCCACTCAGTTGTATCAAACTGCTATCAGTGGTTCAAGAAGAAGGCCCACCACCACCTTCTCACAGCAACAGGACAATGAACGCCGGCCTTGCCAGTGATGCCCATATCCTGAGAATGAGTTTTTAAAAATCCCATTAATCAGTGGGGAGACAGATCCAGGGCCCAGTGGAATGATGCAACCTGCCCAATACCGGTGTCTCTCAGGACAGCAACACATGCCAGGCCTCTGGGCTTCCCTCTCAGGGACCACCTTGGTGGAACGTGGGAAGCGACACTAGGTTGCCCAGCAACAAGCTCCAGAGACATAGCCAGCAGCAGGATCAAGCTGCCATGAGAAGAGGGCTGCTTTGGTCCCATGATCCTTTTGTAGAGCATGAGAAGTTAACCACCTCTCATGATACTGGTCCATACTAGAATAGGTGAAAGAAAGGCACCGTGTGTGTTAGGAAAGAGTGGGTTGGTTTGTGTTCATTTTGGACTTTATTGTAATAAAATAGAATAGGCACTGTTGTGCTTTGTTATTCATGGAGGTAAACACCATACAGGAAAGGGTACACTTACTTGGTGCTGACTCATTCACTCAAGTGATGATTATTGGCATGTTCATGAAGGGGCAAAGAAAGCTGATGTGTTGTCATGTTGTCGGATGGGTAGTCAATTGAGGGAATGTCCCTTTTTTTGAGAAAGTGGAGGAGAAGGAGGTAAACTTCTGGTGTCAGAGGAAGACTGTGTTACAAAGAAGAGAATATGTCAATGATGATATGATGTTCTGATGCCCCTTACAGCAGGGGGTGCCCTGTGGGAGCTTACAAAGTAATGTGGTTGCCATTGATTGTCCTCGGACCTTGGGAAAGCCAGCAATTCATAAAACTAGACGGCCCTATCTTGCTGCCTTACTGTGATGTCAAAGGTGATAAATCACTAGCTCTCCTGCAAAGTGCATCAGTCACCTGACGAATGCATGCCCCTACTGCAGCCTGGCTGATATTACAGAGATCACCTGTGGCTGCCTGAAATGAGCCAGTGCCATAAAGATTGAGTGTGGTTGTCATTTTCATAGCCACAGAGCGAGCATTGCAGGCAGATGACCATGGCTGCAGGTCATCATGCAGTAGGTGACACAGATGTTCTATTGCCTCTTTGGTGTCGTGCAATCTTCTTATACACATCTCCTCCAACGTCCTCATATGACCCGTGCTGCTTGTATATTCTACAAGGGAGGAAATAATATCTGGTGGGCTGCATCCTCCCTAATGCTGCCTGCCTTTTCTTTGCTCCATCCTGTGCCGCTCCTCCTCCATGATAATGGTGTACAAAGATATGCCCATCGGGAAATTACATACCCGCTCCTGAGAAACCCTTACTGTGGCTAGGGGATGGGAGGACAAAATCTGGCAGTAGTCCGACCTCAATCAGAAGCAGTGAGAAGCAGGTTCTTGTGTGTATAATCGGAATGGCAAAAAAAATTGTTGTAAAAAGTGTTTCCCAGTTGCAGAAATCACTAATGAAACTCTTCAAACACTTTGGGCTCAGAAACTCCTCACATCCACCGAGGGTTCCCAACTCTGGTTGGACGTATTCCTGGAGGTTTCATCACAAGACCTCCCACTCCAATGGCCCTGCATAGGCAAACAGCCTTTTTTCCCATTTCCAATATTTCTGTAACTAATAAACAAAAGTGTTCAAAGAAAATGAAAAAAGCACATCATTTTTTTTAATGCCAGTATGATTTTTCTCCTGGGTGGTTTGCAGCAGTGTCCAGGAGATTAATTTTCAATTCCTGGAGACTCCAGGTCAATCTTGAAGGGTTAGTAACCTTACTTCCACCTGTCTCAGCTGTGCTTAATAATTCTCAGTCTAAGTTATCTCGAGTGCATTGCGAATGTGAAAGCAGGAAACTCAGAGCTGCAGTGCCACTGGCCCTCATTATAGTATAGGAACTGCTGGTAGTTCTTGATGTGGGTGGAGTGCAGTATGTGTTGATACAGTGCATCTTAATGGGGTAGTACAGCAGAAAGTGGTTGTGTCCTGAAGTGTCCTATGTGGCTACCTGTGGCATAAAAGTCAACTGTAGTGGTGTCTTTCAATGCCCCTGCAGTGTTTTGTTGGTTGCACTACAATGGTCTTCGTGGACCGGGTAGCACATCTCAGTCTTTGGTCATCCTTAGCCTTCTCATGAGTTGATCCTCCATAACGGCCAAATAGCTGAATCTGCTATGGTACCTTATTGCCTGGAGTAGCATCTGCTGACAGCCGCTGATGACCGTGATCGGACCTCCACCCAGTGCCCTGCCCTGCCCTCTCCCCCCCAGGCACTCACCTCAGGCCGCTGCCAGCGAGTCAGGTGGCCTCAAATTAGTTGCTGCAAAAGGGCGAGCTGCCTATGGTGACACGACAGGTGTTGGCAGGTCGTCCACATTATTTTGATGAGGCCTGATGCCCAATTTCGGGCTGGCCACGGGCCTCCCGGATTGGCTGTGTGCTGCCTAGGCAGTGGTGATTCTGGGCCCGAAAAGGGGCTAGACGAATTTCTACCCCAGGCACTACTTAAGGCACATGGAGGTCAAAAATGACTTCAAAGTGAGTACTTATTTCTATGTCTGTCACTGACATTCTCATTATTTTCAATAATATAATAAACTGAACCCACTGAAGGTTCAGACAGAGCATTTGACTTTTCATTGCCATCACTGACTTCCCAAAAAGCTAATTGCTAAGATGGTTCCAAAAGATAAAGATACGTTTACACTCTTAGAAATAAATGCATGTGCACATTAACAATAGGCCCCTTAGTGCTAGTTATCTGTCTTAATTGCATTTGCCTTAAATCAGTCATTAGTGACCGTTGACTGAAAGAACTGACAGTGTCCAGGGGTTGTGCTTAAGCCTCTTGAAGATTCGCCGTGAAAACAAGGAAAGACAAATCAGTTTTTTTCTACTCTTTTGTTTACGAAGAGAATGGGTCAAACAATTTAATGAGAGGATTACTCATGCTTCAGTTCTATTGAAGAAGATTAATTGATATTTTCCTGTAAGGGGTTTAACCAGGTGGGCCCAGTCCACTAGTCTTTATAGTTGCTAAAACTGTGATCAGTGGAGCAAGCTTGACCATGTTTTCCCAGGAAGTTATTCAATTTAAAGAGTACAACAAACATCTTGTCTTCATACATTCTCGTGGTTTCTGTGAATTTAGAAATAGGCATTTCTCTGAATATTAGCTGTCTATACCTGAGCACTTAAAACAGCTTGGGATCATTTCATACCTCCACAAATACTCAATAAAAAAAATCACAGAATCATAGAACGGTTACGGCACAGGAGGCCATTCGGCCCATTGAGCCCATGCCGGCTCTTTGTAAGAGCAACCAGTTAATCCCATTCCCCCACACTTTCCCCGTAGCCCTGCATAGAACCATAGAAAATAAAAAGTTACTTTTTAAAGGCTATGTAGAGAGATTAGGTGGCAGAATAATTATAAAACAGTTGAAACAGCCAAAACTGGTGTATAAACCAAGGGCGTCCAATCTGTAGTCGTAGGGCCGCACACAGCCCCCAGGGTCTGGCAATCCTGCATTCAAAGCCCAAGCAACCCACTCCTATTTTCACTTACATTTCTCATTCACTGGTTTGCCCTGCTCTCCCCCTCTCTCTCTCTCCACCTTTAAGACACTCCTTAAAATTTAAGTCTTTGACCAAGCTTTTGGTCACCTGTCCTAACGTATCCTGCTTTGGTTTGGTGTCAATTTTTGTCTGATAATGCTCCTGTGAAGTGCCTTGGGAGGATTTACAATGTTAAAGGTGCTATATAAATGCAAGTTGTTCTTTAAATTTTTGGGACTGAAGGTTTGAAAGCCACTAACGCCTCCTACATGGATAAATCCTGATTCAGAGCACAAACGTCTGCTAGTATCAGCAACTTAAGATATATGCAAGTTACTGGAATATAGATTTAAACTTTATATATGTTCCCGAGGCTTCATGGCCTGCAAAGACAAAAGCTTGTACACCCCATACTAAGCTATTGCACTGCACAATGGTAGGATACAGGTTTTTACCCATTTCAAATTTCAAGTCCTATTTTTTTTCACAGTATGTTATTTCTAAGCCTTTGGAGCCTAGACATGCTCATAATACATGTCAAGTAAGCCATTCTGAGCATCAACAGTCTGGGGGTGGTCACTGCCAGTAGTGCAAAATGGGCTGATAGCAAATCTGCGTCCAATTTCCTTTTCCACTGACTTCACCCACTCTGTTCATCTTCTGCCCTAAAGTACCATGTTTCATGACCATATAGCAGCACGGGTAGAACCAAAGTTTGATATAATCTTAGTTTTGTTTGTAAGGAAATATTCTTTATTTTCCAGATCATCACTGTCCAACAAGTAATAACTGTTGGTGCAGCTCTTTCTTTGAGTTAATTAGTGCAGTTCCCATCTTCTGAAACTGTTCTGCCAGGAAATACAAATTTATCTGCTTTCTCTACTTCTTTGCACTTTAGTTATGCCTTTCCAGGTGTTTCGTCCCACTTAAAATAATTTTAAAGATCTTCCCAACAATTTAGCATTTTTCTAGTGTTGTTTTATTTACCAATTCCTGATAGTCAAGACTGGCCCAAATCTAGTGTGCTTTTAAAAATGTCAGTCATAGCATGACTAATTGGTGCTGGTGGTGGTTGGAGATGACAGTGCCTGTCCGAGCCAAATATTGCTGCAGTCTTGGCCAGCACCTCTGGCATAATGACTGGCATCTCAATGTTGGTGAAATGGCCTTTTCTGGGCAGTTTCTGAGCCATAGATGTGAAATTCCCAATCTGAATGTTTGGATTGGCGCCCAGAGAGCAAATAGAAGCATTTCATGCTTAGTTCCATTTTGTTGTACTACCACTTATGTGTTAATGCAAAGTAGATTCAGTTGTACTTTAGCACAAAAGCAGCAGTGGAACTCAGACAGGTCTAGAATCTGACTCCTGCGTGCATTTAATCAAGCACTTTGAGACTTCCTCCAATAGCTCGTCTCACGCTGCTCGAGCTTCAGACGAGGCATAGTATAACTGGAGTCCTGTGCAAAGCCAATCTTCAAAAGCTCTCAGATGGTCCATTGTTTTTAATATTAGGATAGAGCCAATGTTCCCATCCACTCATGTCTAACATTAAAATGTAGCCACATAATGAGTGCATGTCTGAGACAAGTACATATGATATAACAACACCCTTCGGTTACTAAACTGTGATTATCTCAGCTCTGCAATGATTAGTTCACAAATTTTCATAAATAGGAGGTATTATAATGCAGTTCTGAGGAAACTATATCCTTCCTGCATGTTCATGAATTGTTTGCCTTACATTCTCTGCTCCCCCATTAATGGTCAACACTTGGAAAGATATCCCTTATTTTTCTGATTAAAAGTTATACTTCTCAAAATTTTGATTCTCTATGTTTCTTATGGAAAGAGATTTCCAGTGCAGGCGAAGGGAACACATTCCCACTTTTGTTATCCAGCATCGAGCATTACACAGGAGAAGTACAGAAAAACTGACTGATAGTTGCACAAGTGATGGATCGTTGTAAAACTGCCAATGACATCACTTCACAACGTATCCAAACCCCAACTTCAGAAAGGTGCGCCTTACTTCACCAATGTGATTTCTAATAAATCCTACAAGAGGTCCTTATGCTCTCATTCAGCAAATCTGCCAATTTAGTATTAATTGGTGCCAATAAATGGGTATTTTTCGCTATGGGTTCGCATGAACTGTTAACCGGGTTCAGACTGCCTCAAACTCACTTCATATGGAATATTTACAGCCGCCAGCAGAGAGCAATCATTCCTCCTGTCATACTGGGCTGAATTCAAACATGGGCCCAAAAAGTGGAAGGTCAATTTTTTGTCCTCTAGAATCGTAGAAAGGTTACAGCACGGAAGGAGGCCATTCGGCCCATCGAGTCCGTGCCGACTCTATGCAAGAGCAATCCAGCTTGTCCCACTCTAGAGATGACGGCCTTCAAATCGTTGATGCCGTCCCCATTTTACAGGCCTAAAATGGGCGCCTAAGCATCCAATATGGCAAGCGACGCACACGTTCCATACCAGTAGTGCGTATCCACGATATTGGTAAAGGCATATGCAATTAAGGGGCCTAACGCCTGTTTCAGGACCCTTCCCAAAATTGGGTTGCCCTGAACGCAGCCAGCACTGGTAAGGTAAGCTTTTTAAAAAATATTTAGCTGAATGTGGAGCAGGGTGGAACAGGTGTGCTTCTCCTGGCTCTACAGCATTCCGAAGATGGATGCTGGTCCCAACCCTGCCCTGTCCTGACTGCCTCCCCTTCCTCCTCCCTATCACCCCCCACCTCGATCACTGCCAATGTACCTAAGGAACGCTGCCGGTGTGGCACTGGCCAGAAATTTACATCTGCAGCTCGCCGGACTAATTTAAATGAGACCCAAGGCACAATATCAATTGGGCCTCGGATCTACCTGTTTTAGTGAAGGGTTCGTTTCCTGCGCCCAGTTCATGCCCATGGGCCAGCGCTATCTCATTTCACTCCCAACAACTTTTAATATTTTTGAGAGTATTGCTTGAGCAAGGAAAATTGAGAGGAACCTAGTGAATAAAGTTGCAAATTTATGTTGCTGTAGTGGTGCTTTGCCTGCTGGGATGCATCAGGAATTCAGTTGCACGCCCCACAACTTTCTGTCTATTAAAATTAATTTGTAAAATTAAAATGTCGAATGTTTTTCCAACAAGCAGTGCTTACATGATTTTTT
Organism: Heptranchias perlo; assembly: GCF_035084215.1. NCBI lineage: Eukaryota > Metazoa > Chordata > Chondrichthyes > Hexanchiformes > Hexanchidae > Heptranchias > Heptranchias perlo. The sequence continues at coordinate 31,064,777 of NC_090334.1, read as the reverse complement.
GAACGGGAAATATAATTCCCATTGTAAATACCCCAAAATCTTAAATTTGATTGTTTATCTATTTAACTTGAATGCTTATTAAAATAGCAGTACACAAATGTAATATTTGTAATATTTGTGCATTGAAATTAGTACTATTACAGTAAACTACACAAGCACAAACTGTTCAGCACTTCTGCAAAATGGGTATAAATCATACTCAACACAGAAAATTTAAACCGTAGATATAAATAAGTTTTGTTGAAATTAAAGCCAAGTGAGTTACTTTCATGTAGAAATTCCTATCACTATATAAAATAACTTTGGCCATTTGACGTTAATACCCATTAGAATCAAAGAATAGTTACAGTACAGAAGGAGGCCATTCGGTCCATCGAGCCTGTGCAGGCTCTTTGTAAGAGCAATCCAGTTAGTCCCATTCCCCCGCTCTTTCCCTATAGCCCTACAAATTTTTTCCCTTCAAGTATTTATCCAATTCCTTCTTGAAAGCCATGATTAACTAATTAAAGTTCAAGTAAACCACTGGGGTATTACTGAAATATAAAATTTGCATCCCAAAGCAGCAGAATTCTCTTATATTAAAAGTAAAAATTTAATTTGGCTCACAAGATTCATCTTCTATATACAATGACATTTTCTATGGATAGCAACATAATGGGAGCATTGAGTTGGAAGTACAAACCAGCACTGAAGTGAGCTCTGGTATTGAACAAGTACAAATTTTATTGACCCTAATGCTGGCAAATGCAGTTAACCTTATTGATTTAGATAAGCACATTAAAATAGCTTAGTGAGGAATGTTTTACCACAAGCCACTATAGTATGACCACTGTGTCAGCTATTCCGGGCTTCAAAACCTGAACACCCAGGCTAAGACTGAACGTATTGATCCACTTAAAAAGCCCATCTTTGATAAATACTACATTATCACTGCAAGTCTCTGCAGTCATGTTAGGTGAGCTGGGAGAGCAAGTGTAATCAGAGCAAGTAGTATGAAAGCTGATCTCAGTTCATTCAGCTCCTGTGAGACTCACAGATGGAAAAAAAAATAAGTATAACACAGCAATCACTGTTGTTACTCTTAGCAAATGCACAAAAGAATATCCAGGCAAAAAAGCAAGTTCATTAATTTTAAAGAAAACAAGGTTAAAAAAAAGACGAGAAATTACTGTCTGCAATTTTAGCATTCAAAATAAATGGGTTAATGGCACCATTAGAATAGTGGATAAGGGAATGAAATACGAACATGTTAGGCATTCAGATACTAACGAGGCAATCTGTAATTCCTAGGCTGTAGTGATCTGTTTTTCTCCTTTTAAACAAATATAAATCAAAAGAAAACAAAAATCTTTGCCAGATTTTTGAACCAGAAGCCTACTCTATAGTGGGGATGTCCACTTACCAAATAATAAATATTTACACTGAGTAGGTAATTCTGTGCACCTATGCTCCCTGTAGGTAACCAGGAGTGCATGTTGAAAATTCAGAGCCACACTGTCCACAATTTTCTGGCAAGTTAAATGAATAGTCTGAAAATCATGGGCAGTGCACGCTTGAATTTTGGATATGCACTCGCAGTTTGTTGTACCATTCAGTGTTTCTTCATTAAAAGTAGCTGTTGGGAACTTAATCCAGATGAATTCGCATTCACCTTATTTTAGCTTATTGCCATTTTTTTTAAAAAGCCTGCTATTTTCTTTAAATCATTTCTAAATCCTGATTAAAAGTTGGTTAGGGAATTTTGAAGATTGGTATTTTAATGGATATTTTGTTATTACCAAGAACATGCAGACCAACAAAACATGATGGGGTAGATTTTTGTTTTCACTGCCTGGGAATAACGCAGAAAGGAAAGTCTAGCAGGAGGATCACACAACCCCCACAGAATCAGCCGGATTTTCCTTCCACTAATTTCAATGGGAGAAATATCCAGCAGATTCTGTTACCAGCATTCAGCAGGGCAAGAATTCCATCTACATTGAGATAATAGTTCCACAAGTGCGGGATCGTTCTCCTTTGCTGGGTTTCAGGTGGTCACATGGGTTTGATGGGGGATGAACGTGGAATTTGCATGATATAGATCTCCAGGCAAGGGCCCAAAACTGCTTGGTACTTCACCAGGCCAGGCTATATGTATTGGCTTTGACAGACATACCGTAATATGTTTTGATTCTTGTTCTTATGTGAAATTTATTTCTGTATATCAAATCAGAAAATTCAAAATGTGTATTTACTGAGATTTGAATTAGGAAATGTTAGAAAAATTCTGCTGCAGATTTTGTGTAGGATTATTGATAAAAAAAAGTAATTACTTTATTAGCAGGAATTAATATCATCATGAAGAAAGGTTCTGGTAAAATATTTTAAGAGTTTTTTTTGTTGTTTCTTTGTCAATCCCAAAGACCCTGGGGTAGAAATATGTCGGCGCCCAATTTTGGGTGTGAAGGCGGCAATACAGCTGCAATAGGCACCCAAACTGTCAGGCCCGAGGTTGGCCTGAAATTGGGCATTGGACCTCATCTATATAATCTGGGCGAGTCTCCACAGACAGCTCGCTCGACTGGTGAATCAAATTTAAGGCTGCCTGCCATGCCAGCAGTAGAGCTCAGGTAAGTCCAGAGGGGGCTGGAGGTTAGCAGGAAGGGGGCCGAAGGCAAGCCAGCAGTGACCTTCGGGAAGGCTGTGGAGCCAGGAGGAACAAGCTTTTTTTTAAAAAAAAACTTACATTTCATTGGCGGCTGCTGCTTAGGACGCAACGGCCGCTGAAGAATCCAGAGTGGGTAGACTCATTGTAGACCAATTTTGGTGAGGGGGTCTAAAACAGGTGTTAGGCCCCTCATTTACATATGTTAGGAATCTAAAGCCTGTTGGCACCAAAATCCAATTTCAGATGGGACATTTTTCAGGAGTCTTGGGAAGCAGGACTTCAGTCCCCAAAATTGGACTTGTAGAAATGGAAGCAACAAGGTCTAATTTCTATCCCTATTCTGAAGCATCTATATCAAAGAAGTGTAGCTGTCAGCAAAAAAAATTGGTTTAATGTTAACCTTCACATCAAATAGCTTTCATTTAAAAAGTTTTTTGGTGTATCCTTATTTAATTAAAAACTCCGAACCATCATAGTTGTTTGTAAATTAATACTATGAACATTCATATACATCAAATTGACTGCAACAGCAAAAGTACTCAATAATTATACAGAAGCAGTTTTAACCAGTGGAAACTTTACAGATTCAGACCACTTCTATGTCTCTTTGCGGACCTATTTCCACTGGACCTCCTTCGCTTCACTTGGAAGTAACACAGACAAAAAGCATGGAATAAACTGTCCACTGTACTATTAATGGTGTGTAACACTTTCATTTTGTGTCTGCACTACTCATAAATTATGGGTCATGATTATTTTCCACTTATAAAAAAACACCTGGAACAAATCGTCACTTGTATGACATCTAATATGTAGCTATTATTGTTTTGTTTAATTCTGCAAAAACTTTGTGTCTCGCTCCATGAATTGACATTTTGTCTCTTTTGAGTAGGATCTAGTCTAGTGGGACAAAATGTCCTTAAAATGAGCCATTAAAAGATGACACTCAAATGGTTAGAAGCACTAAGCTAAAACACAGCAGAGAACAGCTGTCCAGAAATGATCAATTGCCAAACCACATGGCTGGCTATTAAATTTTAATGTGCCTTTTAAGCGAAGATTTTGCTTATCAGGGAGAAAGATTCCCAGGGAAAATATTGATATTGATTCCATCATTTTAGATGTAACTGATCCTTTAAGTAATTTTTCTTGGTTTCAGTGTCAGTTTTTAAGTGTCTGCGTGGACTGAGTAAATCATTAAAGGGCATGTTCATTTCAAATTCTGAGCCTAATGCGTGAAGGATTCTTTAGTGCACTCATCGCAACATCTGTTGCAAGCAAACTCATTCATTCCACTGAAGTAAAAGCAAAACAGTATCTACACAGGGAACTAAATTATGAAAATTAAACCTTTCTTGAAGTGCTTTTAGAAGGTGCCTTAATTGATTATTTTGTGGTAGAGTTTAATTCAAATATTGATTACTTTAACTTGTTAAGCCAATATTGGACAGGGATCAGGAATGATAGATATCAAGAGACAAACTGACAGTTTAAGCTTGCTATATTCCTTCAAATCAATCTAAAGCTTACTTTGAAATTTATCAATATTTTATCACATTAGGATCCTCTTAACATATGTCAATATTTGCACAATGTCCTGTCAGTTACACATGAATGTCATCTGCATTAAAAGAAAAATTTAGGAATGCTCGTTACTTTCTAGACATTGTTGATATTTTCACATTACCTAAAGGTGATATGTCCAAGCAGTGGAAATAAAAAATGTATTGTACAAAGATTAAGGTATCATTTAACATTCCTATGCAAATGTTTTAAAAGGTTATAAGGCCAGGCTCTTTTTAGGCCACAGTAAAAATTACCACCATTGTATCAGTGGGGATACATTATTGGATTTGTTTCAAGAGTATGAACGACTGTAATTTATGCACCTTCCTCCTGAGTAGAATATACCCAGTAATGTACCACACTAATATACCACAAAAAATATGTAATGTGCAGTATTCTACTCATCATGCATTTGTTGATTCACTGTGGAAAAGTTTACCAAAAAATCATTGCATACATGTTGGAATAACACTAATGTTTCTGATTCCCACAAGAGTTTTGATCGAGTAAATAAGGAGAAATTGTTTCCAGTGGCAGAAAGGTTGGTAACTAGAGGACACAGATTTAAGGTAATTGGCAAAAGAACCAGAGGAGACATGAGGAAAAAAAATAATGCAGCGAGTTGTTATGATCTGGAATGCACTGTCTGAAAGGGTGGTGGAAGCACATTCAATAATAACTTTCAAAAGGGAATTGGATAAACACTTGCGGGGGAAACATTTGCAGGTCTAAGGGGGGAAAGTAGGGGAGTGGGATTAATTGGCTAGCTCTTTCAAACAGCTGACACAGGCACAATAAGCTGAATGGCCTCCTTCTGTGCTGTATCATTCTATAATTCTATGATCAGGCTATAGGATCTGTTCTGCTATTGATGTTCCTTTGTTTTTGTAATCTCAGTGCAACACTGAGCTTTGTAAGAAGTGCAACGTATGGAGATTGTGGTTCATGGATGGGATATGTCAATGATATCCTCATTCATGTCTACCCCGGCATTGGCGGCTGGCCTTCACCTGTCCAGGCCCTATGCTTTGGAATTGCCTTCCTGAAATCCTTCGCCACTCCACCTCCCTCTCCTCCTTTAAGACCTTCCTTAAAATCTACCACTTGACCAAGCTTTTGGTCCCCCCTCCTAATATCTCCTTCTTTGGCTGGGCGTCCACTTTATGGCTTTGCGAAGCACCTTGGGGCATTTTTCTTAATGGCACTATATAAATGCAAGTTCTTGTTGCAAGTTGTTGTAATATCATTATAGGTTTCAAAAATAATGACAGATATATATCAAAAAGGCTATCATATATTATGCTCCAATCGTTTGTTAGAACAGATGGACACCTGTAGTCCTCCAGTATTATGTCTTTCACATTCAAGAATAGGTAATGACATTCTCCATCTTTCATTAAATAAAGGCGTATTAAAAGGACTTAGCTTAATACTGTATTTTAAAATATTTTCACGCTGTTTAACATTTGCTGGAGTAGGCTATGCTTCATTAGATACGTTATATTACAGATCAAGAAAACAATAACAATACGCTTTTGAGTGCCACTTTTGCTGTAAAATTAGAAGTGTAATCATCTTAAATCTATGACTACAACAGTCGTCTTTGGCCCTCCATAGCATATATGCTGCTTCATTAATATATTTTGTGTTCATCGGGCCTATTACACTACTTTATGTCAATTGATTACATGAAGTGTGAAACTAATGAAATTGCTTGTGCCCTTTAACTCTTCTACTATTGTATAATGAAAACAATTTTAAACTAAATATAAAATGTTTAATAATGAATAGTGAACGTGAAATATATGCTTTTCTTATATATATTCAAGATAAATGTAATATACTTAGTGAAAACTATTTGATTTTATATTTAAAATCATGAGTGTTTGAAGTTCAACATAAGTGAAATATACTGAAAAATTAAATTACAATGATAAATAACAAGCTTTGTATTTAAATTAAGCTTGTAAACGGAATAAGCTTTTGTGTTTTAAAACACATATTTATACTCACAAAGCAGCAATGAGTTTCAATAAATTGTCAATAAAACATACTCAGTGATTAGGCAGAGTATATTGTTATGATAAATTGTAAAAAGTTTAAAAATCTGCAGATTCCAAATGATATAAATAACATTAGACACTAAAAAAATCAGACTGTTTAAAGAACCAGTAAGGTTTTGTTACATTTACTTGAAGTTCAGATAAGATTTTATATCAATGAACAGTGGTTTTAGTGCACATTTGTCGATCACAATTAAATCACAACTTTTTAGACACTGAATTACAAACCTACAACAGTTATTTGATATAAATGCATTACATATTGAGCACATTAAAGAAACACATTAAAGAATTTCATGGTAAGCAAGCCAAAGTCAAGGAAGAATTGAGGCTCATATTTCAGCACAGCGATAAGTGTGAATATATTTATAATTCAACTTTCTTTGTCTTAAATTTCTTCCAACTGCACTTTGAATGGGTACTTGTTTTCCCATTACTAGCCACTTTAATCCATTTATGTTCTAGTTGTCTCATTTAAAGATCACTTTATAGTATTGGATGTTCAGCATCTGAGGTATTTGTTCCACTCCTGCATGATGAAATAACACAACAGTTTACATATTTCTGAACTTGATCTGAAAACTGATTTAAAAATCCATAGAGGCAATCAAATTTCCCTGAAAATATATACACACAAGTCTGCTTTGAGGTGGCTAAAATGAAGTAAATTTAGTTTCAGGAGACAGGAAGAAAGCTAAGATAGGGGAGCAAAGATCCTGCAGTAAATGGGCCCTGGTAGTGACCAGGACCGAAAAACATCCCTCCCTTGAGAGGTTTAGAGCAGGGCAAGTAAGGAAATGCAATAGAAAAGTAGACTGTGCTTTTCTTTCTTGCAGACTGCATTAAATATTCAGCTAAAGGGAGGGATCAATTTACATTTCTCTTCTTGTTTCTTGTGTCTTGGCTGACAGGTGCTGTAAACATACATAGACAAACATGGTCATATGCTTGCATTGCCACAATAAATGGTAGCAGAAATGTTGCACTTATTATGGCGTTCTTATCTCAGGACCAGGCAGTTTTTTTAATTTCAATTATTACGTTTAATACCTATTTGTCACAACTTGACCACTGTCTTACTAATAAAACTGCACATAAAAGTCTAAGTACAATTTTCACGGTTATTGCACAACATAGTATTCTCACACTAAACAAAATACTTGTAAAATTGAATTTATCATTTATAAGTATCATTGAACCATTAACTTTCCCGCAGTGTAGGACTACCAAGAACCACTGACCTTGGCTAAGAGCAGGAAGCTTGTATTTAAAACATTCCCTCAATCATGTTTGGGAGATGTAATGATAAATAAATTATGACTGTTTACACTTAGATCTAAGTGTCCTATTTTTCATACTAATACATATTAAGAATAGAATCCTTATTTATGATCTAATCATAATTTTAATCCTATCTTTCCTGCACTTTAAACTGTCATTTGGTATAATTTATGCACTTGTTATTAGATGTGACAATTTCAGATTCTTCCAATAAATAGCTAGTGAAATAATAACAAATAATAAGGCCTCATTTCTTGATGCTGTTTTTGTGGTGACATGACATGACATTACTCCATTATTACAAACAGATTTCTGTATAAAAATTGACTAGCCTCTTTATTTTATGTTAAGCATGCTGGTAAAGTAAACCGTATTGTTATGAGTGGATAATGGTTGTTTTAAGGATTGTAATTTTAACACACATTAATGGCCATAATCTCAGCCAATCAGAAGAGCCATTTTGTTTAATCTTGCTAAAAAGTACAGTTGGTTCCCAAATTACATAGTGGATATTTGGTAAGTCTATACATACAGAAATAAAAAAAATCAGAAGTAAAAGGTCACATGGCCACATAGCCACAAACATTACAGATTATTTGAAAATAGGAAATCAATTATATCTCATTGAAACTTGAGTTTTAAATCTAGTTATAAGAGTAACTGCAGGACTTCAAAAATTGATTTAAATCCTAATTAAATTCCATCCTTAAAGATCTGATTATTGCACAGTAGATTACAAATAAATTACTGAAATACTGTAAAACACACCTTATGTTTTTGAATTTCAAGAAAGTACATTTAAGATTACATGGCTTAATTGATTGTTATTTTTTGTAAAAATAGCAAAAGTTTTTGATACACACCTCTCATATATTTGTTAGTTATTTTCAAAAGGATTAAGTTAGTCTAGTTTTAGTTATTGCTTGCTATGGTGGTACAGCTGCCTAAGGATGCAGTTTGCCATTTTAGCATTGATGTAAAGTGCTTTTTGGTATGCATCATTTCAAGAATAACAATATAAATCAGGAGACTACATAGTGCACTAACAATAGGGCTGTCTCACATCAGTTTGAATTTGCCCAAATGCAGTACAACTCTAGCCTTATTTTTGTAATATTATTTCAATTGCTATTTTTAAAGTATAACTATCACTGATAAATGCTTATCCATAGATCGGTTTCTGTCTTTGCTAATTTTAGTGATAAAGTGAAACACAGATTAAAAAAAAGTGGTGTGCTGATCCCAAATCAGACTTAGCAGCAATACCTAGACGGAATGATAGACTAAATTATTCCAGATGATTAAATTTTATATACTTTTAAACGCCCATTTAAATGGGCTAACGCCTTTGCTAAAATACCAGAGAAGAAATTTCAGATCAATGTGTTAAGGATTTGTATACTATTATCTCACAGGGCAATTTGAAAACCTTAATATTTAAAGCATCCTTGTTTTGAGGGGTCTTCTGTGCAGCCTTGTAGACAAACATTTACTTAGCATCAAGTAAAGTGTATGTGCTGTTGTAAGTCAATAGTATCCCCTTGCAGTGAATCCACTGTGAAGCAAGAGTTTCGTTTTTTACAGTCTCTTTGGAGAGAGTTCACAGGCCAATTACTCTTTTTCTTTAAGTTTGCAATGAACATTTGTTTAAAAGGCCATAAACATTGACCCTGCTGCTTCAGAGTGGATGCATTACAAGGGGATCTATTTGCCCTGAGCACTTCAGCGTATCTGCTCCACTTGCAACTAAAGCAAGTGGATATATATAAGGCTCTATAAAACTCCCTGTAAATGAATATTTTAAAAATTAAAATTTTTTAAAAAGTGAGATATCATGCAGAATTAACCATCACTTGCTGAACCAAAGTTTCTTGAGCTTTCATTAAGCTATGGGAAATCTGTAACTTGCCATTTCACGCTGAAATATTAACTCTCAAATCTTGCTGTGGTTCCTACAACCACAAGGATCAAATTTGAAATTTAGCCTATTTATTCATCTGTGCTGCAATCTATTGTTATATCACCTAACATGCAAAACAAAAGTAATGATCAGTGATGATGCTTACCTGTAGAGTTCCTTTCTCTTTCAACTTTCTTTTCCTAATCAGACCAAACATTTTCCTATCAGGCAGGGACGTCCTGCTAAGTGTCAACTAACCAATACTAACCAAAGACTATTTTTCTATACAAGCTTGAAGCCATGTTTGTTCATTGTGTGTAGATTAAAGTGTAGTGACACCAAATACTCTCCACAAACTTGATTCACATATGGGAAATAAGTACCTATTCATGGTTTCCTTCATTTGTATAGGCTCTTAAATGACTAAACGTTAGATATGATTTTTATTAAGCACATGTTGTTGAAAGTGAAACTCCCACAACATAAGGTTGTTTTTAGACAAGGAGTGGGTATTACATTTCAAATTGTTAGTTATTGTTTGTTACATTTCCAAACCTGCACTCTATATTATGAGAAATAGATTTGTTTAATATTGAGCTGGATTGAGTTGCATACGGAACGGAATATAGAGTATAATTCCCTCTTTTTTGAAAATAGGTTAATACCCTGTTCTTTGTAGATTTTAATGAGTTCCAACCAAAATGAGAGCAATGGGTGTCAGCGATTTTGATGTAGGCGATTTCATGCATAGGATTTTGTTAGCAGGAACAACTGAATATCAGCCAATCACAGTGCATCTGTAACAATGCTCCTTTAACACTTCAGAAGCAGCTAAATTGCCATTTAACCGATATAAATGATGATCAGCTCAGTCAGTCAGCTGTGGAGTGTGCAATACTTGGGCAGGATGGCTTAATAAAAATGGAGAAAATCCAGTTTACTCATGTAAATGTATATAGTGCGACTTGCTGCACAAACACAAAGACAAAACCATCTATTTAGATTCTGGATAAATAAACTCAATATGAAATTACATAGATTGCTAAGAAAGGGAATATACATCCTTACGTTTATTTTTTGAAAAGGAAAATCAAGTGTTTATTCTTTGCTGAGCTAACTACAATGAATACATCAGCTCTGCATATTTTATTAAGTACAGCTTTCAGAGACTAGAAGCACAAAAACTAAATCAATGAAATATGCGGAAGTACAATTTTTCAATCTTGTTGATTTAACTTTTATGGTATTTTGCGAAGGTTTTGGTGATTCTTAGAACTCTTCCTGTTGGTTAGGTTAACACATCTTCTCTTACCCCCACCACATAATACTGCACAAGTTTGTAATGGATGCTCTTTAATAAGCAAAGCTTTTCTTGCTAATTTGCATTCATTCATTTTAAGATGGGAGCAGCAGCAGCAACAACAACAACAACTTGCATTTATATAGTACCTTTAACATTAAAAATGTTCCAAGGTGCCTCACAAATGAGCAAGGAAAATGGACACCAAGTCAAAGGAGGGAATAGGAAGGGTGACTAAAAGTTTGGCAAAAAGGTGGGTTTTAAGGAGGCCTTTAAAGGAGGAAAGGGAGGTAGAGAGGTGGAGGGAATTACAAAGGGTGGGATCTAAATGGCTAGAGGTACGGCCATTCATGGTTCAGGTGAAAGGAAGGAGGGATGCGTAAAAGGCTGGAGTCAGAGAACATAGGAACAGCAGTAGGCCATTCAGCCCCTCATGCCTGCTCCGCCGTTTGATAAGATCATGGCTGATCTGTGATCTAACTCCATATACCTGCCTTTGGCCCATATCCCTTAATACCTTTGGTTGCCAAAAAGCTATCTATCTCAGATTTAAATCTAGCAATTGAGCTAGTATCAATTGCCGTTTGCGGAGAAGTTCTGTTCTGGGTGGGGGGGTGTAGGGCTGGAAGAGGTTAAAAAGACAGGGAGAGGCAAAAGCCACGGAGCTATTAAACAAAAGGAGGTGTTGGGGTGCTGGGAACTAATATAGGCCAGTTAGGATGGGGTGATAGGCAAGCAGCAAGTAAGATTTGGTGCAGGATAAGATACAGGCAGCTGAGTTTTGGATGAGCTGAAGTTTATGGAGGGCAGAGGATGGGAGGCCGGCCAGGAGAGCATTGGAGCAATTGGCTCTGGAGGCGACAAAGGCGTGAGGGTTTCAGCGGCAGATAGGTGATAAGTGATGTTACGCAGGTGGAAATAGGTGGTCTTTGTGATGGAGAGGATATGGGGTCAGAAGCTCAGCTTAACTGCAAGCAAGATGCAGAGGATGCGAGACTCGGAGCAACAGTATTAGCAGATGACAAGCAACTTACCCTTTTCCACTGATCTTGCTTATCTGATTATTCAGATCAACCTTTTTGTTGAAATTACCAAATGCAGGAAAATATGAAATTGAAAAACAGCTCACAGGAAGAAATCACCTCTTACTGTATGTATAGTTCAAACCATGAAATAGATGTTTTTAAAAAACTTTAGTTGTTTAAGCAATATATCACAGTGTGGACTTTCTGAACAGAGAACCTTATATTGATTTAGAATCCAAAACTCAAGTTAAATTTATATTAAAAAATGGATAGAAAACACTCAATGGGTATCTTTTCTGTAATAAATTTGTCAACTTAGCTAAATTAATTAAACATGGAATGAAGGAAGAATTGTTAGTTTCCAAGACATAATTATATTTTAAATGAAGTGATGGTGAATCCTCATGAAATTTAAGTTTTTTTGTTTTGACTGTTATACATGCCAAAGCCACCAGATGGAGCACTTGTTAATGTAGTAGCAAAGTAGCACAGCCTCATCAATCTGGGCCCAAGAAAAGGAAAATAAGGGGCATTTTTTTGTTAATTCACATAAGCCCACAAAGTCATCTGGCCATTTGCTGCTTTTCATTCAGTTTTTTAGTCTCTTTCAGTCCAATACAAGTCTATCAAGGTGTTTTGAGGTCTGTATTACAGCACCACTGGACACTGCTTCATGGATGCTATCAGATGAACTGTAATCAGTCAAGGTGCAAGGTGCTTTTCACTAGCAATCTTTCTCGAATTTTCCTCAACAGCTGTCATCTGCCTAAGTGCAAATTACACACCAGCTCTTCCCTCAGCTACAAGAATCACATTAACGCTCTTGACGAATACTGATCCAGTCTTCTATACAGCAACAAGAGCAAATCCATCGGAATAAGGTCATTGAATAGAACTTTTTAAATAAATCTCGGTGCACATTTATATATAATTTGCAAAGCTGTTCGAAATTATTTCTGTAGAATGTTATGGTTTGGTTAAAAATAAAGGTAAAATACTTCCTATTACAAAATTAGGATTTAGCAAATTGCAATTTTATAATGATATGATTGTAACTTGGTATGTTATGCTTGAGACGGAATAGTAAAAGCACGATCAGTGTTATTTTCAATTTTTTTCCCATTTCTCTCATGATAAAGTAAATCATTTACTTGATTCTAAAAAGTTCTAAATGTATCTAATCATCTTTAATTCTTTGTAGCCCAAAATTTTCAAACTTGGTATCTATATTTAACAAACAGCAAGATATTCTATTACATTCAACAAATATTCCTATTTTTAAATTGCAGTGTTTATTCTATTATTTTTCTTGACACATTGACTGATGCTGACTGGAAAAATTGATCACTTTGAAATGTACACATAGCTAGCCACTTGCCTTTTTGGGTTTTTGCTGACATTTGTTTTACCAGATTCCTCGCTTTTTATGTCTGTCCACAGCACGTTGTTTTACCCTCGTAACCGTGAGCCAATTCTCTGCCAGAATACTTCGGAAACATATCTGCAGTATTCTTCACTGACACTTAGAATGGAGGAGTGCCATGCACTGATATCTTTGAGATTATATCCTCTCTGACTAGGAGTCGTTGATAGATAGAACAAGCCTACATACTAGGAGTGTTGATTTGTAGAATGAAATGCTCCATACACAAGCAGAGCAAAATATTTTGGTGGAAAGTAATTATCAGAAAGACTGACACTAGTAAATTAGTTAACATTTCAGCATGATGCTAGGGTTACCACTGCCTGTTCTTGTTCTAGGCCAATCCTTGAGCTGGTGAAATCAGCAATTCTACTTGCTTATGTCACAACATTTGCCAGACTGTGGGCACTGGAGAGGACAAACAAAAAAACTCTCCCGCTGAACAAGACAACCATTCTGACTCCACACGACTGAGCACTCCATCTGTCTTACTAACACCGAGACCAATTTTAAGCATTCAGATGTTTAATCTAATTACTGAACTTCAATTTATCATTTTTTTGTAAGGTAGAGCAATGGAGCATTAATTAAATATGACTAGATCTCAGTAACTAGATCTCATATACTTTTAGATAATTTATAAATTGTATCCATAAATGTATATATATTTTACTTTTAGCTGTTAAAAACCACTGCAGTAATTTTAGATACAGTGCGGTTCTTAAATATGTCATTCATGCTCACTATCCTTCCACCCTGAGGTTAATCTTTTGTATGACGGTGGAGCCCCTCCATTTTTGCACAACAAAGAATCCAACCCCTCCCAATTTCTAATATTTTTCAAAGTGTGAATTGAAGAGAACTGAGAGACAGATGGGTCTAGATGATCAGGTTACCTGTTATAGCAGCACATCTGCCAGGGCAGTCAATCACAGTGATGTCTCTGACAGGTCGATGGAGCCTGAGCAGGGAAGGGCTAATGCAAAGGAAAGAGAGATTGAAGTAGGTTTTCCCTCCTGCTTGTCTCTTGGGCTTGTCTAGTCTGAAAGCTGTACTTGAGTTTGCCCTGGTACAAATTCTGTCTGTCTGCTGGGAAACAGGATTCAAAAAAGGAACATTTTAGTCATGACCTCCTTAATAGAAAAAGTGGTAAAAAGTTAAATTTACCAGAAGTGTTTTTAGCTACTTGAAGTATACACAAAAGATATATGTTAAGAAGCACCTATTTTTACAATATAACTTACAAACATTTTGTAACTAAAGGACAACAACTCATGGCATTTATGTTAACGGCATAAAAACGTAGAAAAAAAAAATCCAAATTTTCAATTAGGTTTGAAAATTGATGAGTATATTAAGGATTTAAAATGATCATACAATTATTGGTAACAGGCAATCATGGTTTCTATTAGAAGATGGACAGAGAAACATTTAAAATTCAGAAATGTTTAAAAACATGTTGACTGAACAAATCCAAAAGGAGTTACATTCTTTTCAAAGTTGACTATGTTCAAATTATATTTTTAATGACATTTCACCCGTCAGTGGAAAACAATATTTTGCTGTGCTATGTAAAAAAAAATCAAAGATGCGCTCTGCTCCTTATGTCCATGGGCCTGAATGTCCATGGGCTACGATGCTGGCGGTTATGTTGGGATTGTGCTTGGTGGTCGCCTCCAGCACCAACCCTGCTGGATGGTACCTAATCTGCATGGAACTGACAGGTGCACCTCTGGTTCCTGCCTGTCCTTTGCAGCGGAAAACACCTTACCTGCTCCGGAGACTCTAACCCTCCCCCTCATCTGGATCTTGCTGGTGGGACACACATGCAGCCATCTGGAGGCCAGTACACCTCATCTCCCTCGGCATGCTGACCTCCAGTAATACATCTGGTCCTGACTGAGCTGGGGAAGCGGGAACTCCAAGCCCAGGGAGTCCCTGCCCCTGGGGCCACCACCTGACATCAGTAGCCTTCTAAGGAAACATAGGAACAGAAGTAGGCCATTCAGCCTCTTCAGCCTGTTCCACCATTTAATTAGATCATGGCTGATCTGAATCTTAACTCCATTTACCCGCCTTGGTTCCATACCCCTTAATACCCTTGCCTAACAAAAATCTATCAATTGCAGTTTTGACATTTTCAATTGACCTAACCTCAACAGCTTTTTGGAGAAGAGTATTCCAGATTTTCACTACCCTTTGTGTAAAGAAGTGCTTCCTGACATTAAACTATTCTAAGGGGTTGGTGGAGGTTCTGACCCCTTACAAGGCTGAGTGGAAAAACACAGAATTGGAAGGGGCCCAGTGCAACCTGGTCCTTGCCATCTTCCAGTGGGACCCTGGCAGAAGTCCTGAGGAAATATGTGGCCTAGACTTCAGTATCGGCTTTGTCATGAAAATAACAGTAAGGTTTTGAAGAATGTAGTGCCCAGTGATTGAAATTTTTTCCTAAACTGCTAACAACTTGTATATTTTCTACTGCTTTATATCTGGAAAACAAACCTGTATGCTGTCACACAATGCACAAAATGTTTTTGCATATATAATTCATTTTTTCAATTCAGAAAAACTTCGTGACAGCTGCAAAAATATACACCATTTTGCTGTCTTTCTTAAAATATGCTATCTGTAATCTATTTTTCTTAAAATTGACTTTTAGTAAAATTGCTCTTCTAGTCAAATCCTGTGCTGTTGTCACTTAATCAAACACCTTGTAGAAAGTGACATAAATCAAAAAAAAATTACAGACCAAAACCTTAAGCAACCACTCTTATAGTAGGCTGATAGAAGTGGCACAAACACAAGTTTAAATATGTATAGAGATGATTCTAAGAGCGAAACAGATTTTGAATCAGTGGAATTGCAAACAGCAACAGACATGTAGGGCAAGGCCTGAGACATTCAAAAGCTCGGTGTCAAGCATACATGTCAAAGTGCTGTTAGACCAACAACTCAACGCTGCAATATGTCTGCTGTGCAGGGCAAGGTTATGGGAGATCTGCTGCCCTAAGACCACAGAACAAGCATGCAGCCGAATGAAAAAGCTATTAATTTACTGCTGCCCTTGACCTTTGACTAAAAAGACTAAAAAATACAGCTAGCTTATACTATCACACTACCATAAGTAACCCCTATATGTTAGCCGATGCAAACCGAAATTCAACAAACTTAAAATATTGGAACTGCCTGATTTTAAAAAATATACAGAACCCATGTTACAGTGGTTAAAAAGTTTCCCTGTGAGAAAACACAACTACCTTTAAGATCCATCTTTTGGTTTCCAAAACCTCACTTTCATTAGACTACTTTAAATGAAAATATTTTAGAAAAAATTAATTGGAATAGAATGAACTTTATATTAAATGCAACTAAAAAGCTAAAGGAAGTGTTAAGATTTACAGCATTTGATATCTTTTTGAACATAAATTGTAATCATAAACTATTAAAACATTGTACAGATGCAGTGTAAGTCAGTATAAATTGAATTGACTTTAACTGTTCAGTACAGTTTTTGTCAATACCACAATTGCTTTGAGGAAGAGATCATCTTGTTTTCTTGTTGTCACTCCCATACAGCAAAAAGCCCCAACCTGATACCATGGTGGTATGCTGTAACTGAGCTATTTTTAATATTCACTTACTTGTAAGAGATTTGTAAGTGAATTGTGCCCAGACAGTGTCAGAACTTTCCTGTCAGCTACTTTAGCAGCACAGAGATATCTTGATGAATAATTCATAAAAAGCAATTTTCTCCTCGTCACAGAGTCATCAATCATAGTTGCCTAAAGAGCCTTGAATTGGCCAGTGCATCTCTATTTGCAGGTAGTGTGATTCAAGAATGGCAGCCATAATCAGGCTGCCAGCTCAGGTAGCAATAAGTAACAGAAGGTGTCTCATTTTCTGATTGCTAATGAGCCACTGAAACCTTTCACTGTTTCCAATCCTCCTTTTGTTTTTTACTCTGCAAAATCACACTCAAAATCGTAGCCATGGGGAAGTTTTTTGCCAAACAAAGGTGCAGTTTGATGAAAGACCAGTGTAAATATTTGCACATTTTTTTTTTCTGGCAGGAATCCTGCTCTGAAAAGAACCTCTTCAAAAGGGAGCTGTGATTTGATACATGATTGCATGCATTTACCCATGTAATTGAAATAATGAGAGATGATTGCTTTGAGCTAATAGTCATAAGTTACTGGTCTTTTTGTTTAATCCAGGCATCAGCTGTCAAGAGCCTCACAGGAGCATCGGGAAGATGCACCAAGGATATCATTTGCATCACCTCAGACTGTAATTTGGTTGTTTTTTTTTCAGAGCTGATACAGGCGTCAGATTCTATACAAATCTCCCTGGAGCATCAGTGCTCTTGTGTTGTTTTGATAGGAACAAGGAGAAAAAAAAGCACGTTATGTGCCTACTCCCAGTAACTTCAATGCATTTACAATCACAAGGAAAATGAAAGGCAATATTTTTGGCAGACTACTTGACAATGATGGAGAAAACCAACAACTAATTTCTTATCACAGTAAATGTGAGTCTATATAGTACTAAAGTCACATTCAAGCACAGTTTTCCAAAAACACACATCATATATCACTGTACTTATTGTTCAAGATGACAGATACCTTTGTATAACATATCACATCCATTAATTCCCTAGACACTACCTATTGTATTAATACTAGCTGTCTATGGCTATACAAGCAGTACTAAGAAGCATGGAAAAAACAATGGTGCAGTGATGAGTCATAATTTTTATAGTCTTGCTTAATAACGAGGTGTGAAACATGTTTTCCAAATATTGTAGCACTGCTGTTGTCTGTATGTGATTATAATATTTATGCTAGCAGTACAAAATAATATGAAAACAACCAACATCTAGGGATACAGGCCCTGAAATTCCTTGTCGTTTTTAGCATTTCTTAGGGCCTCGAATTGGGGCAACTCGATATACTGCCTTGTAAATTGGAACAGAAGCAATTTCTGCTGGATTTCCACCACAAAAGCGATGCACCTGAGAACCCAATTGCTTTTTCAGCTTCCCTGTATTCCGCCCACCAAGTCCCTATGGAGCTCATTTAAATATATTAAAATAAGGCCCAGTAGCATTGGCACATCAAAACTCCAGTTCTTACACCCACTAGGCATTGGAGGATTTCTTTAAGGCTTATCTGTTGTCAGGATCAACTAAGACTGACAGAAATGAGGAACTATTGAGCCTGACAAGCTAAAGTAAGCCTCCCGACTCATATCTCCTTCACTCATTGCTGAGCCTTGCACTAGCTGTTACCCCAGCACTCATAACCCAACCCTCCCCTGATTGTCAGCACTCTCCTCCAATCACTGCAGCACTTCATTCCACCTCCTACTGCAGCACTTTGCACTTGCTGCTCTCCTCACTATTACTTCCTTCAGCTCCTCACACCTCTGCCATCGTTCACACACCAGCGGCACCATTCTACCCGAACGTGCACCTCCTCAAACCTTCTCACTGCTCTAACATTGACACACCTCCTTCTTTCTTGCAGGGTAAGCTCGCACACAATGACAGCGAGCAGGCAGCCACAGGAGGAGAGCCATGTGCTGTGCCCACATGAAGAACGGGATATGGACATCGTGGGCAGGGGCACATCAGGAGCGTGGTATCTGGTGAGGCTGAAGGGCAAGTCCTGCAGGGTTTTAAATCATTTTCCTGTCGTTCCCTTCTCACTTAAATCTCACATCTACACATTAAGCATGACAAATTGCTGCTGCTTTCATAAGCCACCCATCGATCTCTGCTTACCCATGCCACTACATGCTAACCTCATGAACCTTTCTTCCATTGTAGGTCCAGAAGCTTCACATAGCCCTCAGGGAGCAGAAGAGAGTATCACTGCAGAACAGGAAGCGTTACTCAACCGTCACTTGCAGACACCAGCTCAGAGACCGGCACTGTTAGTTCAGAGGGTAGGCTAGAGGGGTCGGCATGGGGAGATGCATCCAGCAATAGTGCACAGGAGCAAGGGCAGGGGGGTAGGACGGTTTAGGAAGCAGCTCGCCGGAGGAACAGCTCACATCCTAGCCCTGTTGCAGAGGGTAGAGATGAAGATATCGAGGACCCACCTTACATAAGAAGACTGATGGCAATTCACACGGTCCTTCGAAGTGCACTGGGCTGCCTGCCAGGGAACTTGCACAAAATGTCGGAGAGCATGAAGGAGTCCAGCTCCAACTCGTGTGCTGTCTTTGTGCACAGCATCGAGACCACGAGGTCAACCATGGAATGAGTGGTTAGTTCTATGAGTCCTGCAGTGGGCTCCACAGTGATGGATGCCTCTGGTGACAGCTCTGATAGCTTTGATGGGAGCTTAGATTGCTGTCATTTGACTCTGGGATCCAGCATCTCCTTTGGTTTACAAAGCCTGAAGGAGGGCATGGATAGGAGTTTTGAGAGCCTTCCAGCACACCTGCACTCTGTTCTCCAGCAGAGCAGTGGGCGTGCTGAGGCTCTTCCACCTGAGAGCGACATATGCTCCATGGGAGAGGCATCCTTTGCCCTCTCTCAGGAGGACAGCATGCCTGCTCCCCCACCAGCCTCTCAACCAGTGCCCTTGTTGGTGACAGACAGCCAGTTGGGCCAGACTGCCCTGGCTGAAGCTGAGTCCCAGCTGTCTGCAGCCAGGTCCTCAATGGTCAGAGCTCCTCAAGGTCACCCACCTCGGCCATCTCAAGTGCCCTCAATGGAAGTTCAGCAGCCTTCCACCGCCCAAGCTGTAGCCACTGGGGAACCACCTCGTAGGACTAGAATAGGTAAAATCACCCAAGACAGGTACTAGGGGTTTGCACAAGGGTAGTTTGTCAATAGGCATCAGTCATATAATCATTTGTCAACTCAAGACTGGAGTCTTTTGGAGTAGTGAAGTAAAATGTTTTGTTTTGGTTTAGCTGTTGGTTGTCATAATCTTAGTGATGTAACAGGTACATCCATGAAGTTATACTGTTTGAGGGCATTGATATGGTGGGTGTCAGGACTGGGTCAGATGGAAGGAGGGAGTGTTGGTGCTCTGGGCAGGGGAAGGATCGTTCAGAAGAATTTCGCCTCAATAATTTGCTGCCTTACAGCTGTGGGAGCTCGCAGTACTGCTGGGTTGTGCTCTTCCTCTGCATCCTCCGGTTCCTCATCCCCTCCTTTATCTTACTGCTCCACTTCTTCCACCTCAGGCAGCTCTAAGGAAACTCTCCTTTATACTGCAGCACTGGTGACTGTCCAAAGAGCCATCAATAGCCTCGAGAATAGCAGATACCCGTTGACATCCTGCCCCTGCTATTGAAACAGCACTAAGACTTTAGACTGACAAAGTATCAAAGCATCAAGGCAGCTCCCAGCATGTTGCGATTTCATGTGCAAGAAGCTGTGCATTTATCGCAAATAAACTATACATTTAGGGAATGGAAATGTTTGCGGTTGACATAAATATGGGGGGGGGGGTTACATTTGGGGCATGCAATGCCACATAGATGTAATCAATAGCCCCACAACCCTAGGAAATCAGCAATTCTGAAAAATTTGATGGCCCTCTCAGTCATCTGTCTGGGAGCATTATTGAATTGTTTAAATTCAGATGCCCTGGTACAGAGGGCATTGTTAATTTGCTTTGTAGAAGAGGGCACAACAGATTGGCTGATATGGAAAAAGTCCCTTGTGACTCCTTGGAATGAGCCTGTGGCATAAAAGTTGATAGGCATGGTCACTTTCTCTACTACAGTCAGAGCTGTACATACTCTGTACCTTGGTTGCAGGTCTGGCTGCAGCAACAAACAGAGATCTTTCAAAGCTTCATGACTGAAGCGTAGCCTCCTGAGACAGAGTGCCTAGGAGAGGTCTCAGATAGTGCGCCTTGGTCTGTACTTCCTTCTGGATGGGTAATGCCAGGCTGGTGCTATCTGATTAATCTGGCTTCCCTTACTGTCTTCTGCTGCCCCTCTTTCTCCAGCATATGTACCATGTAAAGTGGGAGCCCCATTTGGAAGCCGATTGTGCATTCCTCAGATCCTAGCTCAATAACTCTCTTGAAATACAATTCTTATATTAAGGATAATGCAGATGGAGGGAAAGCATTTCTGAGTATAACAGAGAAAATTATTTTCCCATACCTGCAGTGAGTCCCAAGATATGCCCAAAAGTTTCGGCAATCAAATTTAGTTGTGTCCTTTTATCCAAGTGCTTCTACCTTGATGAGCAGGTCTTGGCAAATTGTGCCTTTTAAATAATTGTGCATATCCTCAGCAATGCATGTGAAGGTGGAGATAACGGGATTTAGTATTGCGGGTGCTTTATCAGCGGGCCCTGAAACGCCACAGAATTTATGTCAGGGCACTTCTGCAGCTGAACCCTGGAAACGTATATTGGCCTCATCAGAAATTCCTGGCCCTGCAAAGGCATAATTGTCGATTTACACTGAAAGCCGATGGAAATATCATGGACAGACTCGAACAAAAAGCCCTCACAAATATATTTTCGAAGTGTTGCATTGCTGGAACTTTCCATTTTCCATAATTTGTGCCTTCTGAACTAGGAGTTATAATATTACAAGAAGGAAAATTATGCTAAATTTAGAAATGATAAGGAAACTAGTAAAGACTACTAACCAAAACATCATTAGGATGGAATAATAATAGAATCACAGCACGGAAGGAGGCCATTCGGCCCATTGAGTCCACGCCGGCTCTATGCAAGAGCAATCCAGCTAGTCCACTCCCCCGTCCTATCCCCACAGCCCTGCAAAATTTTTCCCTTCAAGTACTTATCCTTTTGAAGGCCATGATTGAATCTGCCTCCACAATCCCCTCAGGCAGTGCATTCCAGATCCTAACCACTCACTGTGTAAAAAAGTTTTTCTCATGTCACCTTTGGTTCTTTTGCCATTCACCTTAAATCTATGCCCTCTGGTTCTTGACCCTTCTGCCAATGGGAACAGTTTCTCTCCATCTACTCTGTCTAGACCCTTGATGATTTTGAATACCTCTATCAAATCTCCTCTCAATCTTCTCTATTCCAAGGAGAACAACTGCAGCTTCTCCAGTCTATCCACGTAACTAAAGTCCCTCATCCCTAGAATCATTCTAGTAAATCTCCACTATACCCTCTCTAAGGCCTTCACATCTTTCCTAAAGTGAGGTGCCCAGAACTGGATAAAATACTCCAGCTGTAGCCGAACCAGTGTTTTATAAAGGTTCAACATGACTTCCTCACTTTTGTACTCTATGCCTCTATTTATAAAGCCCAAGATCCCGTATGCTTTTTTAACCGCTTTCTCATCCTGCCCTGCCACCTTCAACTATTTGTGCACATATACCCCCAGATCTCTCTGTTCCTGTACCCCTTTAGAGTAGTGCCCTCTAGTTTATATTGCCTCTCCTCTTTCTTCCTACCGAAATGTAGCACTTCGCATTTTTCTGCATCAAATTTCATCTGCCACGTGTCCGCCCGTGCTACCAGCCTGTCTATATCCTTTTGAAGTCTATCACTATCCTCCTCACTGTTTACTACCCTTCCAAGTTTTGTGTCACCTGCAAGTTTTGAAATTGTGCCCTGTACACTCAAGCCCAATTCATTAATATATATCAAGAAAACCAGTGGTCCCAGCACCGACCCCTGGGGAACACCACTGTACACCTCCCTCCAGTCCAAAAAACAACCATTCACCGCTAGTTTCTGTTTCCTATCACTTAGCCAATTCTGCATCCATGCTGCGACTGCCCCCTTTATTCCACCGGCTGCAATCTTGATGATAAGCCTACCATGCAGCACTTTATCAAACGCCTTTTGAAAGTCCATATACACACATCAACTGCATTGCCCTCATCTACCCTCTCTGTTACCTCATTAAAAAACTCTATCAAGTTAGTTAAACAAGATTTGCCTTTAACAAATCCATGCTGGCTTTCCCTAATCAATCCACGCTCGTCCAAGTGACTATTAATTCTGTCCCGGATTATCATTTCTAAAAGTGTCCCCACCACTGAGGTTAAACTGACTGGCCTATAGTTGCTGGGTTTATCCTTACAGCCTTTTTTGAACAAGGGTGTAATATTTGCAGTTCTCCAGTCCTCTGGCACCACCCTCGTATCTACGGATGTTTGGAAGATTATGGCCAGTACCTCCGCAATTTCCACCCTTACTTCCCTCAGCAACCTAGAATGTATCCCATCCGGACCGGGTGACTTATCTACTTTAAGTACAGCTAGCCTTTCTAGTACCTCTTCTTTATCAATTTTTAGCCCATCCAGTATCTCAACTATATCTTCCTTTACTGAGACCCTGGCAGCATCTTCTTCTTTGGTGAAGACAGATGCAAAGTACTCATTCAGTACCTCAGCCATCCCCTCTGCCTCCATGAGTAGATCTCCTTTATGGTCCCTAATCGGCCCCACCCCTCCTCTTACTACCCATTTACTGTTTACATGCCTGTAGAAGACTTTTGGATTCCCTTTTATGTAGAATTAAAAATAGTTGCAGATTATGTAGGTTATGTTTTTGCAGTACCTTCTCTGAAAGGTCGCACCCTTAGCGTGAATTATCTATTTATAGCTCTTCAATTTATTTGAAATATCTGCAACATTTTGTAATGTTTGTTTATTTATTTTTTCAACTTTATGTAGGAATGCATGTGAGCATATTTGTAATTTGTTCAAAAGCACCTGCATTTTTGGCTGTGAAATACCTGTAATTTACCTCTATGTGCACAAACTGTGGCACGAAAAATAGTAATAAAACATGAAATGGGAACCGATTTACCCCATGCACCAGATCCACCTTCCCTTCCAGAAAAAAATGTTATTAAGTATGCGCAGTCTAAACTATATATATGGGAGCTGAAGATTTCAAACAAAGGACAGCAGCAGCCCAACCACTGACCATGCTGAACATTTAAATTTTAAAAATGTTCTTTTGTAAATGATCTCTGGGAAGAATTTTTCTCTGGTCGCTATATGTTAGCGAAGTTATATGCATGTATGTGTACGATGCCATGAACACAATGTGACCACAGGAAGTCATTCTCTTCACCAAGATACCAAATAGAGGTGTCCCCCGTCTTGTGTTTATAACCACTATGTAGCCCAGACAAAGCATACAACTGATTTGCACATTTAATAGTGTGTGTAACAAACAATACAAAAAAGGAATTTTGCCCAAATGGGTGCATACTGAGAGGCTATACACATTGGGCCTGAATTTCCACACAGGTTCTCCTGTTATCCTGCCATAACTTTGGCATGAGGCCAGCAGAATTCCCTAGAGAAATGGCATAACTGCAATTTTTCAGTAATTTTTGCCGTTCCTCTGGAGTTCTGCTGATCTCCTAACAAAATTATGAAGGAAGATCAGGAGAACCCCCAAGGAATTTCAGGACTGTCGTGTTCTAGATTATATGCCTGTGAAAAATCCTGCAAAATTGTTATAAATGTGTTTGCAATGTAATGTATTTGAAGTCAAAGGTGAAAAATTCAATATTAGAACATTGAGCATTGAAGAGTAGAGATAGGATTAACAATTACATATAAAATAAAGTGTAAAAAAATGCATTGAGGGACTCAGATGATTTCATAAACTACAAGAGTAAAATAAGATTGTCATTCGAATCACTTCCAGCCAAACATCAGTATTATAAATAACATTTATTGATCATTTATGACACATCACCGAAGGATTAAATTTGTGATGCTATTGTTAAGATTCAATTAGCCAGACTACATTAATCGTTACAAGAACTTGCCATTGCCCATCCCCTGTGCTAGTTCACACCAATCCGTTTTTATGGCGCTACTCAGACTACTGAGGTCCCAATACGGCAGGCAGGAAGCACGCGCACATTTCTGGCTGGAAGTGCGTTGCCTGCCATATATGGTAAGGACAAACAAGAGGCGTCCTTTACCCACACTTAAAGCAGGTATTAGGACCTATGCATATGCAAATAAGAGACCTATTCCCTCTCCAAGATTAGTTTGCCCTGAGGCAGCCAGCTATCGCGGGCTACATTCAGGGAAACCAGCCTGTAACAAAGAAGATAAGCAACTTACCTAAATGTGGAGCCGGGAGGTGCAGGAGTGCTCCTCCCAACCCCACATTAAAAGAACTGATCACTGTCGCGCCCCCCCCGCCCACCCCATCGCTGCCATTTCCGCCCCCCAATTTCCCGGCTCCCTGCCCCGAACACCTGACCTGGGGGCATAATCATTGGTCCTTAAAGGGAGTTCTGCTCCTGGCTCCTCAAAACTACTGTGGGCCAATCCTGGCCTGGGCTTACCCACTCCGGTTCTCCTTCCCCCTCCCAGGCCTTACCTGCAGGCTGGCTCCATGTCAAAGCCGGCCTAGTTTTCCGAGGCCCCAACTGCACAGGGATGTCCGATTGGCGTCCGCAACTCGCCAGTTTTATGCCGATGTAGCCTGAGGCCCAATTTCCAGTGAGCCTTGGGCCAACACCTTCAGGAGCACATTCCAGGCATGATGCACACGTTGCATTAGTTTCTGGTGCTACACCATTCTTACCCATAATTTCAAAGACTACCACAACTGATTTAATTTTTTTCCATGCATGCTTATCTTTCATATGCTCACAAATTTAACCACAAGTTCACTGGCATTGAAAACATACCTTCAACCCAGTAACAACTGAAGTAACCAAACAAAAATCAGTCATGTTGAATGTGGCCTAAAATGGATTTATTGAGCAGTGAATTTTTAAACATTTCAATGAAGGATATGCTGAACAATCGCAAACCAGTTCAGAATGTCATATCTCCAGACACAGCAGTCTACAAATGATTCAGGTACAACCTAAAAAAGAAATAGGCTACACACTGTGTGAGCAGGAAATCAATAGCTTTCTTGTTGATAATCAAAACAAGAAGACACACACACAAAATTGACAAACCATTAGTACAAACCATTACGAAAAAAGCACCGAACAGCAACAGAGATATTGAAAAAAAAATCTGTAGAGTTGAACAAAACCATCCGACCAATTTTTTGACTTCCATTACAAAAGGATACCATGTCTGATAGTCTAAATATGCTACAGTTGGTGTTGCCGTCAATAGAAATACTTTTAAAACAAAAAGTTGCTTTCTCTTATCTGCTAACTGACTTTTGTACAAAACGACAGTCTGAAAATGTTACAAAAATTGTTTCAACGAGGGAAAGAAGGTTGATGATTAATGGACAAAGAAATATAACAAACTTACAAACAGTTGAGCTAGAAATAGACTCTCTCCAATTATCAACTCTCTGTGGGCAATAAATGTGGTTCATTTTGGTGTGTGCGATACTATCAAGAACCACAAGTTAAAGTGGAGAGAAACATTATATGCCCAAGATGGAAAGCAATACTTATGAATTTCAAAGAAAAGACAAACAAAAATTAGAACAGGAGTAAACACCATCAAGGAAATTGAAAAAGACTATCTTCACACCCAAAGACCAACTCAGTCTGGTATCAAAAATACATGACAGCATGCTATATATGGCTTCCATTTTTCTCCTGGACAACAATATTCCAAATATTAGACTATGACAGCACAAGATTAAGTCAAAACCCATGGGTATAGACAACGTTGCAATATTAAGAACAATAGGCTGGAAATTGTTTATGGCCCATTTTCAGGTTCATAACCAGTGGTGCGTTGATGGGCCTCCCTATTGGGGCAAGCTCTAAGGCTGGCCTGAAATTGGTCTTCAGGCCTCATTAACATTTTTTGCTGAGGCCCCATAAAATATCAGAAAGACCCCAAAGATATAAAGGTGCAAACCAAGTTCTGAATGCCGCTCCTCTGATTCCCTGCCGGGGACTATTTTTTTCTCTTACACCTTCAGCCGTATAAGGGCTTCGGCTCCCCCCATTAGAGGCACGGCGTGCTGCTCCACTTTTCCACCAGTAACTCAGGCAGGCACCACTGTTGCCCTCTACAGGTGCAGGAAACCTGCTCTGAATATTGAAATGATGATGTCCTACAGATCTAGAATATGGCCAAGAGCATGGACAGTCGACAGATGAAGCCCTGCCCCACCACATGTCTGTTGGTGGAATGGGAACCGAGCAATTTTGAGTCCAAAATAACTAAGAGCTCTATGAGCATCTCATAGTGGAAACAGTGATTAAATTCTAACCTGTGACTGCAGATAAAACAATGGGTCAACAATTTCTTGGCTCAACTAAAGCTGGGAAGTGACCTTAGGTAAAAACTGTCGGTAACCTTAGGATAACCCTGACAGAATGGCAATAAGAGGTTACAATTCAATGACTCTGGGAGCTGAAGCTCACGCAAACAGCAATATAATTTCCTATGTAAGAAACTCATACAATCAAAGTGGCTGGAACAGTGAGTGTAACAATTTGTGACAATCTAAATCCAATTAGGAACTTGGCAGGGCTTAACTGGGCACAATTTTCAAATAGGTTGCATAAAATGGGGCACTAACAAGTGATCATCCAATGATCCAAATATAAATGGATCATTGGACGGACTGAAATAGCACTGGAGATATTCCAGAATATGCAGAACATCACATAAGCTGGGTCGAGCTGACCTTGTAAAATACCACAACCACTTATACTAGTTTTGTGCCCCAGAGGTGGTATTTTCTCCTGATGATCCTCTCAATCGTGACCCCATCGTAAGTCGTGGGGTCAGCTCATTTGCGCAACTGCCATGTAACGAAGAAGTACTGGAGTGCAGGGAATGGAACTTGTAGGTGTATGCCTTTATAGAGTCTAGAATGGTTGAAGATTTCAGCAACAGGCTGGGAATGCAGCAAGGAAATAATGAAAACTTTGCCAGACTGAGGTAACTGTCAGGTTTGCATAGTGGGTGGCTAATGTAAGATTTTATGGCACTTTTAAAGAATGTCTTCAAGTGGAGGACCTGACAGAGGCACTCAAAGAAGAGCACAGGCCACTGGAAGGAGGCAGAACAGAAGAGCGTAAAATGTTAATCAAGCCAACAGATGAGATGCAGCAAAGGAGAGAAAGATTGCTTGGTATCCATGGGAAGAAGCATTCCATGGGGAGGACAGTGGTAACGGTACTGAGTGCCACCCTCTTGCATCCCCAGAACTGCAGACCAGTACCAGGAAAAGAGCCAGCAGAAGCTCTTTCCCAGGAGCAAGCTGCCATGAGAGGGGGCCACCTCAGTTCTGTTAGTCTTTTGTACCACAGGAGCAGCCAACCATTTCAGGTTACAGCTAGGAGAAGCAATAGAATAGTAGAACAAAGGGCCATTTAGAGACCCAGGGAAAGCATGGTGTGAGTAGAATGTTTGCTTTTGGGTTGCTTGTAATAAAGGAGAATATGCACTTATTTAGTGCTCAGTTATTCATATAGCTTATAGTCATGTAGGAAAGGGTGTACTCATATCTTGCTCAATTATTCAGTTAGATTATGTAGACTTCCATGGTCATGTAGGGCCAAGGAGGGCTGATGTGATATAATGATCCGGGATGAGTACGCAATTGAAACATTTGTAATTTATGTGAAGGTCAGGAATAAGGAGTAAAGGCAGTGATGACGGAGGGAGATGATAAACCGATGAGAACACTTCTTTGATAAATTGAGTTCTGATAACTTTTGCAGCCATCACTGAGGAAATCTGATGCTTCATTCCATGTTTTTTTAGCTCCAAGGCAACTAGGACCACCTTCCCAGGAATCTCCATGTCCAGGCATTTTAGGATGACAAAGTTTTGAAGGGCACAGCAGGCTACAACTATGTGGGTTACACACCCTGCAGCATATTACAGAGCCCCTTCTGAACTATTCTGGCAATGGAAGTGCCCTTTTGGGACCACTATGGTTTTCTGAATGACAATGGTTAAGGCATGTCCCTGGTTGTAGCGCTTCTCAGCTGCTGCTTTTGCAACAGCAAGGGGTATGCCTTGGCACCCATTAGCCATCCATTCACTTGACTGCCTTCCTGGAAGAGCTCAGAGAAGGCAGAATTCCTGAGGCTGAAAGCATCATGGCAACTTGCAGCAAATCTGGAATTCACATGAAAGATTCTTTGCATCTCGTTCAGTGGCTTGGCCTCATTGTTTTCACCTCCTTTGACTCCTTCCTGACCATTGATTACCCATTCTGCATGATGAGTCCTCTCCTGATAGCATAATTGTGGAGCATAACAGCACACAATTATAATTTTAGATACCTTTTGGGAGCTGTAGAGCAACAAACCTCTGTCCTGATCCAGACAGTGCAACCTTTTCAGCAATCCTATTTTATGTTCAACTTGCATCCTTGTAATGTCATGTGACATATTAAAATATCTTTCTGCTTCAGTTCTTGGGTACTCCACTGGTGTGATATTCCTGATCACCCAGGATCCATCAATCCAGGGTGGAACAGCCCTGAAATAAGATTGGGACTGTAGAGTGGCATAGAATAACTGCATCACGGCAGCTTCTAGAGTAACTGATATCTACCTAAATGATGCAGTTCTGATAGTTACATATAACCTGCATATTAATGGAATGGAATCCCTTCCTGTTCAAAAATATCATTGTATTGGTAAAAGGATCCCACATTGGTTTGATCGATGAGGTCCTGCACTTCTGGGAAGTCAGCTGCTCTGAAAAAGAGCTCTCTTGTGTCACCATCCTTAGGAAAAGTGATAAAGTTCCTGGTCTTTACAAATTAAGTATCATTGACTTGATGTATGCAGTGGTGCACTGCATTCTGGCTGCTCCGCCTGATGGCACCTGTGGCAGCCTCAAAGGAGTCAGTATAAGGCAGTCATGACTTTCACCACCATGGGCAAAGCCATGCCAATTTTAGAGGAGGCTTGGATGTCTGCCTCTAGGAGATTGCAAGGTTTTGTGAATACACCTCTAGTGAAGTGTAAGGGGTGAAGGCACAGCTCCTTAATTGTGTCCAAATATCTGTGACATGCTCAACATATGTGGGCCTTTGAGTAGGCACGGATCCATTAATCCCTCATTTGATGCAGGCACATTTGCCGTTGCTCAAGGCTGTAGAACTCCTTCTCATCCTCCATCTCCTCAAGGGTAAGAGGAATTCCCAAAGTCATGCTATTGTAGAGGGTGTTGGTAGCAATCTCAATAAAACTCCATTGAATGGTAGGTGGTAAAGCGAGGCAAATTAACAAAAATAAAATAACTTAAAATGAAATTTTCCCAAAAATACAATGCATCTAGAGAAATGCAACCCACCTAACCTAAAAATGGCCACGGAACAAGGTCTGAAAACAAAATGCAATAATTGAATCAGAACTGCTTTAAGCACCACAGCAAATGGCTTCTCCTGGTTACACACCTGCTGTGAGGTGCTGTGACATCGCGCTATTGGTGCGAATGAATGAGGATTGTGGGGCCGAGAAGTCTTGTCCACGATTACATAAGCAACCTTTTAATAAGGCATGCACCTAGAACAGTGCGAGTCTCCTGCTCCTCCAGTGCCATTTGGCTGGAAAACCCTGGATAGCACAGCAGGCACAGGACTTCTTCCCCCAGTTTTCACCCCCCTACGCCTAGTGTGTATCTGTGCCATCAATGATCGGGGGCAAGAATTTTTAGCTTTCCTTGGTCGGAATTTTAAACTGACCAATTTTCCTATGTTTTGTGTCCAGGGTACGCTTATTCCCCAAGTGCAAAGCACAGCAAAAAAGACCAAGGCCCCACTTTATGTTGCCCTGGGAATTATAGGGTGCCCAAGGGTGCCCAGATGGAGCGCAACTATGTTAATGAAGTGTAGGGGGACATTCCTGGGCTCCCTCCCTCATTTTCCTCTTCGATCGGAGGTGGGGCACACATTTTGAGCAATGCCCAGGCAAAATGGACCGAAGGCCAAAGAATTTCCTGGATCGCATTTACCCAGAAATTACACCAAAATTCATGTTGGTTTCTGCGCTGGTCTTGCCGATAGGAACTTATGCCCAAATATCCTATGGAGCTCAATTGCCTCTGCCGGAACGTAAAAACCAGCGTAAAACACGCACAAATTCAGTGGTATTATCTGGCATTCTAATTTATACATTCGAAATGGCTGGACAAAGCCTTAAATTAATGGTGGTTTTAGTCATGTCCTAATAAACTTGATCAAAATTGTATACCTGCATGCTAATATTTTACTTCGTTGGATGTTTCATTAATAATCAAACTAGCTAATAAATCAAACTTTATTCTTCACTTTGTTAGTCCTTGAAAGTGCAACTAATTCAGGATGTCCAAATGTGAACACTTAGAAAACCAAATGTGAATAGTTGTTACAACTGGATCACATGGTTTATTACAGCCACCTTTATAATTGTAATACTGAATTGGACCATTATTTAATTGCAAAATCGTTCCTACCCAATGATTCAATCTCTATTTCAGCAAATCACATAATAACATGGAAGTAACCAATTCTACCAACTCTACAGTTGTGCTTTAGTTATTTACAAAACATAAGTGATAGAATGAAACTTTGAACCACAGTTCTTTAGAAATTACACAAATGCACTAATGTGCTCTGGATCTTGCAACTTTTGTATTCAGATTGAATGTTCATTTAAATAAATTCATAGTGCACTGCAGGGGAACTTGAAAACATATTTGGATCTCAGGGCAGACACTGCAGTTTCTACTTAACAGTTAAAATGATTTATGTAGAAGGAAATAAAAATGGTATTTTTGAACAAGAAGCATTATTAGTTATAAAAGTGTCTCTTTCCTAAAAAATTTAAAGCTTCAAACCTGAAAAATGCAGTTACTTCTCCGGGGTTTAAGGAGGGGATTTCAGAGCGTAGGGCCAAGACGGCTGAAGGCACGGCAGCCAACAATGGGGCGAAGGGAGTAGGGCCAGAGTTAAAGGAACGCAGAGTTCTCGGAGAGAAAGAGAGATAAGGAGGGGCAAGGCCATGAAGGATTTGAACACAAGGATGAGAATTTTAAAATTTGAGGTGCAGAGGGACCAGAAGCTGATGTCGATCAGTGGGCACGGGGCTGATGGATGAGCGGGACTTTGTGTCGGTTAGGATACAGGCAGCAGAGTTTACGGAGGGTGGAGGATGGGAGGCCGGCTGGGACAGTATTGGAATTGACGAGCCAGGAGGTGACAAAGACATGGGTGAGGGTTTCAGCACCAGCTGAGCTGAGGCAGGGCGATGCTAAGTAGGTGGAAGTAGGTATTTTTTGTGATGGAAAGGATATGCGGTCAGAAGTTTGGGGTCCAATAGGATGCTGAGGTTGCAAACAGTCTGGTTGAACCTGAGACACTGGCCAGAGAGGAGCATGGAATCAGTGCCGAGTGTACGGAGTTGGTGGCGGGGGCCAAAGTCCGTCTTCCCAATGCTTAACTGGAGGAAATTGTCGGGGAGAAATTCAACTCATGGCCATCCGTTTTGTGTCTGAAAAAACGGTGGGGGGGGGGGTGCAGGAGTTGAAATTCAGCGTCACTACTTCCAGTGATTGAATGTCACTCTTGTTTCATGGAAACCAGAGGTGGACACAATACTCAAGGTGTGGTCAGATCTGAGTAACTATAAAGTTTGATCACTATCTCCTCTGACTTATATTCTACTATTTTGGCTATGTAATTCAACATCCTATTGACTTTGTTGATTGCTGTTGGTTGGACATGTTTGGTGTTGCGTCTCTTTGATTCCTTGGTCTCTTTCAGCTTCATTCTTATCTGTTTCAACATCATTTGTGGAGTATCTATTTTCCCTTTCTTCGCACAGCACTTTATCTTTGTCCACATTAAGTTACATCTGCACACCAACGCACAATTACATACTTTGTCCAACTCATTCTGCAATTTCTAAGCTACCTCTTCCAAATCAACTACCCTCATAATTAGACACAGTGGAGGTTGCAACAGCAAGCCCTGAGGCACCCCACTCAATACTCCCCCCTCCCTTAGTCTGACATAACTTCTCTAATGAGTACTCATTGTTTCCTACCCCTCAGTTACTTTCTTAACTATTCCCACACTTCACCCTGAATCCCTAGAGCTTTAATATAAACAAATAGTCTTTCATGTGGAACTTTGTCAAATAGCTTTTGGAAGTCTAGGTGCACCACCTCTCAGGGCTTACCACAGTCCACTGGGATGTCTCTTCTTCAATGAAGTCAAGGAAATTGGTCAGGCAGAATCTTCCCCTTCTGAATCCATGCTGACTGTTGTTTACTGGGATTCTATTGTACAGAATACCCTCAAATTTTCTCCTGATGATCAATTCCATTATTTTACATGGAATGGAAGTAAGACTAATGGGTCAATAATTGCCTGTGTCTGCTTTATCATCCTTTTTGAATATGGACACTCAGTTAGCCTGTTTCCAATCTGCTGGTACCTCCTCAGTTTCTGTTGACTCCCTCATAATGAATATCAGTGCCTCACAAATTTTATTTAGATTGAGTTTCAACAAAGTTGAATGCAATACCACTTCCTTCAGTCTTGCACGTGTTCCTGTTTCTCTTTTAAAATTTATTACCGGGTAGTGAGAGCAAAAGAAAGCAGTAGTTCAGTAGTTTTAATCCAAAGACTCTAGAGGTAGTAAAGGAGAGAAAGAATAAAAAGGACCGTAAAGCAATATAAGTAAAGAAAAATATAATAAAAATCCAAACAAAGAAAATTTAAAAATGGCAGGTGAACAAAAGAAGCATGAAGAGATAAAGTCAGAATTTATTCAAGAAAAGAAAAGGATACCTGAAGAAATGATGAAGGTATAAAGCATGATGATCTAAATTTAAGCTAATTTGTAAAGACTTGATAAAACCCATTTATTTTTCAACCTATTTCATTTCAACACATTTAATTCAATTTTCCACATTTCACAAATAAAAGGGATATCTATTTTTTTATCCTCAGAATGTCTGCTCCACAATGGTTTAGCAGTAATGTAAATTATTTACAGAAACAGAAATAGACCTTTTAGTAAAGAATGAATTCACTTTCAGGTTATTCCTATATTTACTTTACTTTCCTATACAGACATAATGGAAAAATATTTTCTTCTTTAAAATACAAAGGATCAAATTTCTAGTCATCCCTATAGTTAAAATCGTAAACAATTTTACAACACCAAGTTATAGTCCAGCAATTTTATTTTAAATTCACAAGCTTTCGGAGGCTTCCTTCTTCCTCAGGTGAATGTTGTTGGAACGTTCACCTGACGAAGGGGGTAGCCTCCGAAAGCTTGTGAATTTAAAATAAAATTGCTGGACTATAACTTGGTGTTGTAAAATTGTTTACAATTGTCAACCCCAGTCCATCACCGGCATCTCCACATCATAGTTAAAATCAACTTGCTAGTTTTTCCTTCACATTTTTATTGCTATTGCATAAACACACAAGGGATCCAATAACATAGTTTTCCTGAGAAATGTAAGTTTGAATCTGTTGCTGTAGTTTAACAGTACCAGGGCCACATTAAATATAATGACTAGTCTATCTATTCAGAGTATTTAAATAAAGTGCTCAAATTCTGCATGGCTTATGAAAATAAGACAACTTTTTAGTTATCTAGTAGAGTATTAGAATATTTGAATACAAATGGAATAGAATTTTATGCTTTCAATTTAAGCTGCATACTTTTGGATTTTTATGAATTATTTAATTATAAGTCAATATATTATGTGTTGTCAATTATGTAAAAAGTTATGTGATAACGGAATTGTTATTCCTAATAATAGAAGATACATTGCAGGAAGAGATGAGGCTTTTTTCCCTCTGGAATAAGATAGTTGCACAATCACTTCTATTCCTACCTGCCATCCTGAGATTACAGTGGACTAATTTAAGGTACAATCATGAAAACAGCACTGGGAATCAACTTCTTGCTATTAACAATAAGATTCATTAAGCCTTGTGAATCTAAACCAGCCACAGCTAGACAGACAACGATTCATATAACTAGTCAGACAACCCATTTCTTTGTACAAAAATTATAACCCTTCCAGATTCACAACTAAATTGGCTAAGAGGCAGTGTTACCTAGCAACATGCAATGTGTTCTATGACCTTTTATCCAATCTGAACTCACAGATGTCCTCTTAGTGCTAATAAACATACATCATCCAGCTCCACCCATTCCTATTCTCCTGCCTCAGCTTGCTATACAGAGTATCATCTAAATAACAGCATATGATCCATGATCTTAAAAAAGGAAAATCAATGAACTCTCCACATATACTATTTGCTAATAATGTAGGTGTTACAATTAAACAAGTTTCAAAATGATTTAAGGATTTAGTGTTCCTTGTTTAGAATGTAAAAGTAATACAAATTAATTAGTTTGGAAGTCAGAGTGTTATTACATCAATTCTTTGCTGTTTTTATTGGCAATATTTGTTCAGAAATAAAGCAAAAAATCTCAAGCATTATCAAGTACACAGTTGTCTGAATATTCACTTGATGAACTCAAAAATCTGTATCTTGAATGGATATAACAAGGAAATAATAACTAGTTAACTCAATCCAGTAACATGTGATGCCCTGATTTTTACATTATAATCTTATAAAAGAAAACATTTGGTAACATTCTGCAAAGAAAACTTGGGCAGTAGCAATGAAAATCATAGCTGCCTTGCTGCTCAAATTTGTACCAATAATTTTGATACTCCGAGAATTATCGCAACTGATATTTCTCTGCTTTCACAGTCAGCGATATTAAACTTCATCCAATCACTGTAGGGCTAAATTACACATTCAAAAGGGGCATAACAGACTTCATGGTGTCACATGTCCAATTTTCCCACTCAATGAGGGTGGCAATGGGTGACATAATTAAGACTAGCTTACAGCTGCCATTAGTCGGCACTGTAAAAAACTGTGAGCCATGTACGTATTGGTAGTTGTAAAGGCAGCTATAATCACAGTGTACTTCGATAGATAGACGTTGCCAGTTAATGGGGAAGCCCTGCACTCCCTTTGGATCCAGTGGTAACAACCCAACTGTGTGAAAATGACAGAGTACCAAGCAGCTCCGACTAAGCAGGCAGGACATTACAGCTATCTGGCTAAGTTTCAGCAGGATTTGGAATCACAAGCCATAGTAGGTACAGCCTTGTCAGAAATTATAAAGTATAAATAACATTCACAATCTATTACATATTACATGGAATTACATTGAATTTACAGCACAGAAACAGGCCATTTGGTTCAACTGGTCTATGTTGGCGTTTATGCTCCACAGGAACCTCCTTCCACCTTACTTCATCTCACCCTATCAACATACCCTTCTATTCCTTTCTCCCTCATGCTCTTACCTAGCTTCCCCTTAAATGCATCAATGCTATTTGCCTCAACTACTCCATACGGTAGTGAGTTTCACATTCTCACCACTTTCTGAGTAAAGAAGTTTCTCCTGAATTCCTCATTGGATTTATTAGTGACTATCTTATATTTATGGTGCCTAGTTTTGGACTCCCCACAAGTGGAAACATCTTCGCTATGTCTGCCCTATCGAACTCCATCATAATTTTAAAGACCTCTATCAGGTCACCGCTTAGTCTTCACTTTTTTTTTTAAGAGAAAAGAGCCCCAGCCTGTTCAGTCGTTCCTGATAGTTGTATCCTTTCCATTCTGGGTATCATCCTTGTAAATCTTTTTTTGTTCTTTCTCCAATGCTTCTATATCCTTTTTATAATATTGAGTCCAGAACTGTGCACAGTACTAAGTGTACACAGTGTGGTCTAACCAAAGTTCTATATAAGTTTAACATAACTTCTCTGCTTTTGAATTCTATTCCTCTAGAAATGAACCCCAGTGATTTGTTTGCACTTTTTATGGCTTTGTTAATCTGCATTGCTGCTTTTAATGATTTGTGTATCTGTACCCCTAGATCCCTTTGCGCCTCTACCCCATTTAGACTCTTACTTGCCGAGGAGTGGTGGCCTCCTTATTTCAATATACAGGAGAATTCCAGGTTTGATTTGGCAATTATGTCTGTACCAGTCTGTCTGTCATGAGTTGCTGTATTAGTGAAGAGAGCAGTGAAACATATCTGCTTCCCTGAAACCCAGCGGCAATAACAACAGTTCTATACTATTACAGATCTTCTTACGATTCTGAAGAGCCTGAACAAAAATAGAAAGCCATGAGTGAACATCCCTATGCACATCCCAATGTCCTAGATGCACATCCCTAAGTGAAAAACAGAGAGACTACA
Source organism: Heptranchias perlo (assembly GCF_035084215.1). Taxonomy (NCBI): domain Eukaryota; kingdom Metazoa; phylum Chordata; class Chondrichthyes; order Hexanchiformes; family Hexanchidae; genus Heptranchias; species Heptranchias perlo. Next base: position 31,027,429 of record NC_090334.1, on the reverse strand, counting down.
GAACAGTATCAGAGGGGGTTACACACTCTTTAAAATTGCAGTGCACCAAGGACATTATACCATGATACAAGAAAGGCAACCACGTGATAGACGTATTAAAGCAAATACATCTATGAGGAATCAATATGGACAAACAGAAACAATTATTACAGTGGATGACTAATTTATGTTAATAGTAAACCAGGCACAGGCAGTGTCGAAACAAGGCAGTTTATACATCTGCTGAGGGAGTTTTGAGCATTACTCTCCAACAATCCAGGCTGTACTAACTTAGTTTGATACCACATTGAGACAGCTGACCCCACTGCAGCAGTCCTATATTGCAGATCTCCAGCTGAAAGAGTATTAGTGGACCAGCATACTGCAGAAATGCTCCAAGATTATATTACTGAACCACCTAAGCATTCCTAGTTATCACTGTAATAACACTGTTAAGGTTTGAAAGATTTTGTGCACCAATTGGCAGCTATATTTGCCTACATAACAATAGTGACTGCACTTCAAAAGTAATTCATTGGTTCTGAATCACTATGTTCTAAGGATGTGATAAGGCAATGTATGAATGCAAGTTCCTCCTGGCCAGATTTCCAGATGTAAGTATTTGAATTATTGGGGATCAATTTTAAGTTTGGGCAGACTTTGGGTGGGTGTGATTAACGTGATTGTGTCACCCATTCAAAGTCCCTGCCGAGAGGCCCAAGCCATTTTGAGGGCCGGGCCTCATTTATATTAGACCTACGAGTTGTGAATGGGGAATGGGGCAGGAAATTTAATCCAGGGGTTGAGGAGGGGGAGGCAATTCCGGGGGAGGGTGGAGGCACGGATGAGCTGGCAGTGAACCAAAAAATTAAAAATAAAAAGATTTACCTTTTCCCGAGGGCCTGCTGGTTAGGGGCTCAATGCCTGGTACTAATTGGCACCTAAACATTGCATTGGGGTCCTGTGTATATCATAGGACCCCGGTTAGCATATTTGAATAAGGCTCCCACTTGAAACAGGCGGGCACCTGGGTCGCTCACGCAGATTCCCTCAGGAAAATGACAGCAGGCGGGAACAGAGCGGGAATGGGATACTAAGTACAGCACTATGATTTTCGGGCCACTATCGCCACTGTTCCCACCAGGCGGAGCAATTTAAAAAGGTCCCCATGATGTATTATTGATGTATTTGCAGGTCTGAGTATAGTGTGTTTTGCAAGGTGTAACAAGTTCAGTCCTTTCATTACCTGAGTCTGTTTGCTCTATTGAGACATTAGGATTTGTGTAAGGGGGGAACGAGTAATAACTCTTAAAAGTGAATCCAGGACAGATGTGGTCACATGATAGATCTCCCTCCCCCCACCTGCTCCCCAGCAAGAGGTGTGGTTATGCATGTCAGGAGTTCCCTGGAACTTTCCACAGGAGCTGGTAAAATAACCGCTGTGGCTAGAGGTGTGAGTCATTTAGAATTGTTTGTTTTTATACTCTGGTATTGGCACTTTCTTCCATCCTTTCTTCTATGAAGATATACCCCACTTCAGAGAATCTTCACGCAAGTAGTTTGTGATTTTCCTACAGGCTTGGACACCATAAACTGTGTACGTATATAACTTAATTTCATCAAAAAAATGTTGATAAAATACCTGGATACATATGGGATTCCTTCATATCTTTCCAAACTTCCTTCTTCAGGATGTTTCAACAGAACAAGACATTTTGAAGGAAGTTGTTAGGTGACAGCAGTTGCAGTTGATAACTCCATCTTTGCATCCACACACCCTTGCAACAGAAAAAGATAATTAGTTACCTGCCATCATTGGGTGAGTGGTGAACATTTGGGATACATAGGATGCATTATTAATGCAGTAATAGGTCATTCGTGAGTTCTCGCACAACCCTACAACAGGGAGCACAATCGACATACTAGAGGAACTAATTGACCATGATTTGAGGGATTACAAACATCATCTGACAAACAACATTTTTTAAAACTACTCAATTAATCAATTATTATCATTTTAACTAGGCTCATGTCCCAGAATGTGTGACACCTTTGGGAGGAATGGCAGTAACAGACAAAACTTCATCCAAAAAGGTAGGAGGTCCTTAGCTACGGAAAGGTCATGTGATACTGCAGTATCCTGGACGGGAGTGAGTAATCTTATCTCATGGAATTGGCTTAATAGGTTAGAATCATAGAAATTTACGGCACAGAAGGAGGCCATTCAGCCCATCGTGTCTGTGCCAGCCGAAAAAGAGCTATCCAGCCTAATCCCACATTCCAGCTCTTGGTCCGTAGCCATGTAGGTTACAGCATTTCAAGTGCATATCCAAGTGCTTTTCAAATGAGTTGAGAGTTTCTGCCTCTACCACCCTTTCAGGCAGTGAGTTCCTCAACTCCCCTCTAATCCTTCTACGTCACACTTCTCCGGATTGAATTCCATTTGCCATGTTTCTGCCCACCTGAACAGTCCATTAATATCTTCCTGCAGTCTACAGCTTTCCTCCTCACTATCAACCACACGGCCAACTTTTGTATCATCTGCAAACCTCTTAATCATACCCCCTACATTTAAGTCTAAATCATTGATAAACCACAAAAAGCAAGGGACCCAGTACTGAGCCCTGCAGAACCCCACTGGAAACAGCCTTCCAGTCACAAAAACACCCGTCGACCATTACCCTTTGCTTCCTGCCACTGAGCCAATTTTGGATCCAGCTTGCCACTTTTCCTTGGATCCCATTGGCTTTTACTTTTTTGATCAGTCTGCCATGTGGCACCTTGTCAAAAGCCTTGCTAAAATCCATGTAGAGTATATCAAATGCGCGACCCTCATCGACCCTCCTTGTTACCTCCTCAAAAAATTCAATTAAGTTAGTCAGACACGACTTTCCCTTAACAAATCCATGCTGACTGTCCTTGATTAATCAGTGCCTTTCTAAATGACGATTAATACTGTCCCTTAGAATTTTTTCCAATAATTTGCCCACCACGACATTAGGCTGACTGGCCTGTAATTACTTGGTCTATCCCTTTCTCCCTTTTCAAACAACGGTAAAACGTTAGCAGTCCTCCAGTCCTCCGGCACCACACCTTAGCCAGAGAGGATTGGAAAATGATGGTCAGAGCCTCCGCTATTTCCTCCCTTGCTTCTTTTAACAGCCTGGGATACATGTAATCCGGGCCTGGTGATTTATCTATTTTCAAAGGTGCTAAACCCCTTAATATTTCCTCTCTCACTATGTTTATCCCAACCAATATTTCACACTACTCCTCCTTAACTACAATATCTGCATCGTCCCCCTCTTCTGTGAAGACAGACGCAAAGTATTCATTAAGAACCATACCCATGGATATCCATTGCACTTGAAGGCAAACTGAGTTGATGCCACAATGCCACTGACTGACGCTTAGTCTCCAGGACATTTATGCCTCTGCCATTTCAGTAAATGGCAGACTGACTTCTTCCTTCTATATCATCGATGAATGTCTTTGTGTTAACACCACTTATTGAAGATACTGACCACAGAGCTAATGTTCTTCTCAAGTTATCAAAAGGTTTTGTGCACTCTCACTTAAATAGCCTCCATTTGCCTGTGACCAGTATGGATGGAAAGCTAAATATTTGTAGATTAAGATTCAGTACAAGTGTAAAAAATTCCAATATATCATGTAATCCTGATAGACTGCCTGCGTATTTGATTCCATACATCTTGCACAGCAACATAGTAAATTCAGCTGCAGGCATTTTTTTTTTGGTCCTAAGCATGTTCATAGAAGAAAATCATGTATTTTTAAAAAATATGGATGTTATCTCAGTACACAAATGCAGGGTTTAACTTGGCATTTAATGAAGATTAAATTAATGTTTTTAGCTGAAACAGTTTTCAATTAACATCTTTTATTAAACGTTTTGAAGCGGCAATGAGTTACAAAATTGAGGACAGGTCTGAGCTCTGGACACATGCCCACTGTAAACCAGATCCCAGTTAAGATTCACAACAGCCACCAAAAACTCTTAGCTTTGTTACTTGACCTTTAAATAAGCTGATATGGACAAACATTTCTATATAATCACTAACTATCAGTAAGCAATGCAAAAACAAATACTGAAATGTAAAACTTCTACTTGTGCAGACCCCCCTCCCCCCATATGTGTTGACTAGGGAAACAAAAATAAATGGACGACTGTAATTTATATCCCATGTGATGCATAAGTTTGTAGTACAAGACTTGGAGGATAGAAGTGTAATGGCTCTCCATTTATGTATCGAATGACTCAGTGTATTGGTAATTTCTGCTAAAGGTTGAGAAGAAGTAACCAGTTAAAAGCAGAACAGAATCTCAATGGCAACAATCCTACTGATTTTGATTTTGTATCTGTGTTCTTCGAATAAACTAAATTTTCATTACAGAGGTTTGTCGGGATGGTACACAATTGCTGCGCACTGTGGAGTCATGGAGCGCATTCACATCTGAAATTTTCCAATCTCAGTCAGTTAGGCAATGGAGGTGCCAAGCAGAAGCTAGGCAGTTCTCCATATGGCTGGAGGGAAGAATCAAGTGCCAAATCTCTCTGAACTGCCGGTGGTCAGTCATAAAGCAATATTGGTTGGGAGTAGTTGCCTTGCCTGTTCTTTTACTCAGGAAGGAAGAAAATTACAATGAAATTAGATTTTTTTTTAAGAAACTCTATTTACAGAGGAAGGTGAAAGAAGGAGTAACAGAGGAGGATGTGAAGGAATAACTATTATAACTAAAGGAAACAATATTAGAAGTATAATAGAACTTAAAGTTAATACATTACTCAGCCTGGATGATTCACATTCCAGAATATTCTAAATATTTTTGGAAATAAGAATTATACCAAAGAACTGGAGGCAGGTGAATGTTACACCCTGTTCAAAAAAGGGAAAGGGATAAAACAGGTAATAATAGAACAGTTAGCCTCATGTTGATGGTAGGAAAAATACTACAAAATGTAAAATGAGATAACTCTATTTTAATATTCATTCTTGGGATGTGGATGTTGCTGGCAAGGCTGGCATTTATTGTCCTTCCCTAGTTGCCCTGAGGAGGTGGTGATGGGCCGTCTTCTTGAACCACTGGAGTCCATGTGGTGAAGGTGCTCTCATAATGCTGTTAAGTAGGGAGTTCCAGGATGTTGACCCAGCGATGATGAAGGAATGGTGATATATGTTCAAGTCAGGATGGTCTATGTCTTGGAGGTGATGATGTTTCCATGCTTCTGCTGCCCTTGTGCTTATAGGTGGTGGAGGTCACGGGATTGGAAGGTGCTGCTGAAGAAGCCTTGATGCGTTGCTGCAGTGTATTCTGTAGCTAGCACACACTACAGGCACAGTATGCCTAATGGAGGGTGGTGGATGAGGTGCCAATCAAGCGGACTGCTTTGTCCTGGATGATGTCGAGCTTCTTGAGTGTTACTGGAGCTACACACATCCAGCCAAGTGGAGAGTATTCCATCACTCTTCTGACATGTGCCTTGTAGGTGATGGAGAAACTCTGGGGAACCAGGAGGTGAGCCACTTGCCACAGGATACCAAGCCTCAGATCTGCTCTAGTTGCCACGGTATTTATGTGGTTGGTCTAATTGAGTTTCTCGTCAATGGTGACCCCCCAGGATGTTGATGGTGGGGGACTCAGTGATGGTAATACCATTGAATGTCATGGGGAGATGGTTAGGACCTCTCTTCTTAGAGATGGTCATTGCCTGAGAATTGAGTGGCTAAAATGTTAATTGCCATTTATTAGCCCAACCTTGGATGTTGTCCAGGTCTTGCTGCATGCAGACAAGGGCTACTTCATTATCTGAGGAATTATGAATGGAGCTGAACACTGCACAATCATCAGCGATCAACCCCACTTCTGACCTTATAAATGATGTGGAGATGCCGGTGATGGACTGGTGATGGATTCACCTGACGAAGGGGATAATCTCCGAAAGCTTGTGATTTTAAAATAAATTTGTTGGACTATAACCTGGTGTTGTAAGATTCCTTACATTTGACCTTATAAAGGCATGAAGTATTCAGGGACAGTTAACATTGATTTGTAAATGGTTGATCATACTTGATTAACTTAATCAAATTCATCAAGGAACTTACTGAGCTTACGGACAAAAGAAACACAGTAGAAGTGGTGTATTTCGACTTTTAAAAAAATTAGATAAATTTCAATATTAAAGATTTGCAAAGATTAAGGTCCATGGTATTAAAGGTAAAGTGGGAACATTCAGAGGGTAACTGAAGTATAGAAAACAAAGATTAGGAATAAATGGATTGCCAAGATGTAGATAGTGGTGTAGCCCAGAAATCTCTGTTGATCCTGTCTCATGGCCATAAGTGACTTGGACATGGGAATAGAAGGATTAAATCAAATTAGGGAACGTGGTAAAACTGAGAAATAACGTAAGTGCAGACATGTTTGGAGAGGGAGCAGGTATGTGACAAATTCAGATAAAAGTCAAACAGTATATTCTAGGAAAAAGAATAGAGAACTGATATTCCCTAAACAGTAAAATTATCAATGGAGTGGAAGAACAGAAATCTAGTGGTGCAGATACACAGATCTTTAAAAGTAGGGCTGCAAGTAGAAACATTCATAAAAAACAGCAAGTGGGATTCTAGGGTTTATATGTAAGGGCACTGAATATAATCGCAAGAAACAATTATTAATCTGCACATGGTTGGAGCACTGTGCACAGTTTTGGGCATACCATTATAGGAAGGATATGAGAGCCATGGGAAAGGTGCAAAGTAGATTCAATAAGATGATACCAGCGATGAGAACATATACTTTTGATATGGAACTTGAAAAACTAGGGTAGTAATCTCTGGAGCAAGGGAAGTTTAGGCCGGGGTAGTGGGGGAATGAGTCTAATAGAAGTGTTCAAAATTCTGACAGAGTTTGAGAGAGTAACGAGTGAAAGGTTATTACTACTGATTGTTTAATCAGTAATAAGAGGCCATCAATTTAGGATTAGTACTACAAGCATAAGGGAGGAGTTTGGAAGATTTTATTCACGTAAGGGTTATTAGAATATAGAATGCTTTACTGTAAGTGGCTATTGAAGGTGAGTCAATCACAACATTAAGAGGAAAATAGATAAATGATTGAAGAAGAAAAATATTAACAAGTATAGGAAATAACAAGGAAATGGGAGTAGAGCTCCAGTAGGCAAATGAGAATCAGCAAAGGAACAATGGGCTACATGTCCTCCTTCTGTGCTGAGATTTCTGTTCTCTACTCTACAACCAAAATAAAATATGGTATTTATGTAGCTCCTGTTTTTGTCCAATACCCAATTTAAATAATAAAAATAAGATTAAATTATATTTTAATGTATTTTTTTCTCTTTCACTTGCATCTCTTTCCATTTTCTCTTAAGACGCACAGCTCCATCTCAATTCAGTTCTTTTCTCCTTAATGCTCTTAGTTCTGTGTCCTAGCTCTTGTTCTTTAGAAACTAAGAAAATACATAACAAGGAAGTTCTATTTGGACCATCAAGCTAGCTTATTCCAACAGACTCTGTACAACTTATTCCATCTCAAACTGACTTTATTTCCTGAAGGACATGAATATTTGCAGATAAAACTAGCAAAAGGAGAAAGCACCCTGGAATTTCTCCCCAATTTCCAAAGATAATCGAGTGCAAACTCCAGAATATCAATCTAAGATTATAATCTATATTTCTCGATGTTGACTGGTTACATTCCACAGATGATATCCCCATGATCCTAAGAAGACTGATATCAGTGTTCTGCAAGAGTATTTGATCATCTAGGTTGCTGCAAATATTGTCCTCATTTCATTTTTAAATGAACATTCAGATGGTGAGTGTGTTCAAGAGCTAAAAATAAGGTGCCTTTTGATCCCAATTTAGTTTGTTAATTTAAATTGCAAATAGCTGCTTTACTGTAAAATCACAGCAACTTCCTATGTCTGTACCAGCTAATTGTTTTCCCATTGTGAAAATCTTATGATATTTAACTGACAAACCTATTTTTCTGGAGTCATGTGGAAACCAGGTAGTCTAGTGCTCAACATTTTAAAAAGTCTGAATGAGGTTGTGTCTGCAGATCCTGTTTTACCCAATCCTGATCACACCTTGGTGTTCACGGTTCACACAAAGGCTTCTGGTAAGGGCATTTGAACCAAGGTGAATTGCCAAGAGAAGCATACCCTGCCATTCACCTAAGCTTCAAAATATTGCCACAAGAAATAGCATACCCGGCAATTGAGCAAGAATGCATCATTATTATGTGGGTATTACAGACGCAAACTGTATTTATATAATGCTCAAGTATGGCTAAAATAGACTTTTGTAAAAAAAAATGCACAGTTGCTAAATTGGAGCTTTGTCTGTGGGCATATAATATGGCAATCATACACTGGCAGAAAACAGTAAATGATGATGCAAATGGATTATCTCAACAAGAATGACACAGTGTTGGTTCACATAGTAACACCCATCAGCAACCTTTTCTGGGAAGTGGGTGGGAAGTGTTGGTACAGAAATTTCAGATAATAATTGTTATTCAAGAGTTAAAGAAATATGTCCTTTGGTCTTATTTTAGATTAGAGTGTTGATTTAAAATACAAATGGCTGCTTCAATGTAACATGCTGGAATTTCCAGTATCTGGACTGACTGAATATTTTTCTTTGCTGAATTATTATGATAGCTAACTAACCAATTAATTTGTTTGGAATCTTATGTATTATTTGTATATCGGCGGACAGAAATGTATTGCTATTACAAGGAAAAATCTGCAGGGCCATGGGCTGGATGACCTCCTTCTGAGCTGTATGATTCAATGATTCTACTGTAAACATTGGTTAATTGTGTGCTAAATAAATTTTTGTTACATTCGCATGTAAATTGAGTCCCACAAAATATTTTTCACTGATAATGTTGTTTGCCAGTCAGGCAGAAATTCTTGCCAGACTCTACTGTTTTTTTTTTAAGTGGATATAATACAAGCACATAAATAAAAAGACACAAATTACAAATAATTTTGTGGTTAAGCAAGGATTAATCAGGGATAGTCAACATGGCTTTGTCAAGGGAAGATCATGTCTGACTAATTTGATTGAATTTTTTGAGGGGGTGACTAGGCATGTGGATGAGGGTAACGCAGTGGATGTGGTATACATGGATTTCAGTAAGGCCTTCGATAAAGTCCCCCACAGGAGACTGGTCAAGAAGGTACGAGCCCATGGAATCCAGGGTGCCTTGGCACTTTGGATACAAAACTGGCTTAGTGGCAGAAGGCAGAGGGTGATGGTCGAAGGTTGTTTTTGTGACTGGAAGCCTGTGGCCAGTGGGGTACCACAGGGATCGGTGCTGGGTCCCCTGCTGTTTGTGGTCTACATTAATGACTTGGATATGAATGTAAAAGGTATGATCAGTAAGTTCGCTGATGATACAAAGATTGGTAGGGTGGTAAATAGTGAGGAGGATAGCCTCAGTCTGCAGGACGATATAGATGGGTTGGTCAGATGGGCGGAACAGTGGCAAATGGAATTTAACCCGGAAAAGTGCGAGGTGATGCACTTTGGAGGGACTAACAAGGCAAGGGAATACACAATGAATGGGAGGACCCTAGGCAAGACAGAGAGTCAGAGGGATCTTGGTGTGCAAGTTCACAGATCCCTGAAGGCGGCGGAACAGGTAGATAAGGTGGTAAAGAAGGCATATGGGATACTTGCCTTTATTAGCCGAGGCATAGAATATAAGAGCAAGGAGGTTATGATGGAGCTGTATAAAACACTGGTTAGGCCACAGCTGGAGTACTGTGTGCAGTTCTGGTCGCCACACTACAGGAAGGATGTGATCGCTTTGGAGAGGGTGCAGAGGAGATTCACCAGGATGTTACCAGGGCTGGAGCGCTTCAGCTATGAAGAGAGACTGGGAAGATTGGGTTTGTTTTCCTTGGAGCAGAGGAGGCTGAGGGGGGACATGATTGAGGTGTACAAAATTATGAGGGGCACAGATAGGATGGATACTAAGGAGCTTTTTCCCTTCGTTGAGGGTTCCATAACAAGGGGACATAGATTCAAGGTAAAAGGCGGGAGGTTTAGAGGGGATTTGAGAAAGAACTTTTTCACCCAGAGGGTGGTTGGAGTCTGGAACTCACTGCCTGAAAGGGTTGTGGAGGCAGGAACCCTCACAACATTCAAGAAGCATTTGGATGAGCACTTGAAATGCCATAGCATACAAGGCTACGGACCAAATGCTGGAATATGGGATTAGAGTAGACAGGGCTGATGGCCGGCGCGGACACGATGGGCCGAAGGGCCTCTATCCGTGCTGTATGACTCTATGACTCTATATTGCAAGCAGTTCTCAAGTGCATTCTTGATACCAGCCAGGTCAAAACCTTACAAAATGCTTCGGCTGATCAAATGCATTTACAAACCACTGTACATGGAGAAATTCCAAGATCAGCAATAATTTTTCACCGGCTTTCCATTTTTCAACTGCGATTCAATGTTATCAATCTACCAATTTGTAAACATTGGCTTCATTCCATCTTTGAGCAGTTTGTCCATCGTTAGATCGAGTGCTTGAATAAGATCTGTACACATAGGAGGTACAAAAATCAGCATCATACAGTCCTTTTCAAGAAGCTGGAGAACACTTTTGATTCTGTGCACTCCTAAAGGGTGTAGAATAAAGGGCTGTTCCTCTGGTGGAGCTTTTAAGAACATAAGAACATATGAAATAGGAGCAGGAGTAGGCCATATGGCCCCTCCAGCCTGCTCCGCCATTCAATAAGATCATGGCTGATCTTCGACCTCAACTCCACTTTCCCGCCCTATCCCCATATCCCATGATCCATTTAGTGTCCAAAAATCTATCGATCTCAGTCTTGAATTTACTCAATGACTGAGCATCCACAGCCCTCTGGGATAGAGAATTCCAAAGATTTACAACCTTCTGAATGAAGAAATTTTTCCTCATCTCGGTCCCAAATAGCCGACCCCTTATCTTGAGGCTATGACCCCTAGTTGTAGACTCTCCAGCCAGGGGAAACAGCCTCTCAGCATCTACCCTGTTAAGCCCTCTAAGAATTTTATACATTTCAATGAGATTACCTCTCATTCTTTTAAACTCCAGGGAATATAGGCCCATTCTACACAATCTCTCTTCATAGGACAACCCTCTCATCCCAGGAATCAATCTAGTGAATTTTCGTTGCACCCCCTCGAAGGTACCATATCCTTCCTTAGGTAAGGAAACCAAAACTGTACAGTTGTGGTATGGTCTCACCATTGCCCTATATAGTTGCAGCAAGACCTCCTTACTCTTATACTCCAACCCCCTTGCAATAAAAGCTAACATACCATTTGCCTTCCTAATTGCTTGCTGCACCTGAATGTTAACTTTCTGTGATTCGTGTACAAGGACACCCAAATCCCTCTGACTACCAACATTTCTTAGTCTCTCACCCATTAAAAAATATTCTGTTTTTCTATTCTTCCTGCCAAAGTGGATAATTTCACATTTCCTCACATTATACTCCATCTGCCATCTTCTCGCCCACTCATTTAACCTGTCTATATCCCTTTGCAGCCTCTTTGCATCCTCCTCACAGCTTACTTTCCCACCTAGCTTTGTATCATCAGCAAACTTGGATACATTACACTTGGCATATATTGTAAACTGCTGAGGCCCAAGCACTGATCCTTGTGGCACCCCACTAGTTACAACCTGCCAACCCGAAAATGACCCGTTTATTCCTACTCTCCGTTTTCTGTCTGTTAGCCAATCTTCAATTCATGCTAATATATTACTTCCAATCCCATGAGTTCTAATCTTGTGCAACAACCTCTTGTGTGGCACCTTATCGAATGCTTTTTGAAAATCCAAATATACTCCATCCACTGGTTCCCCTTTATCTACCGTGCTAGTTATACCCTCAAAAAACTCTAATAGATTTGTCAAACACGATTTCCCTTTCATAAAACGTTGACCCTGCCTAATCATATTATGATTTTCTAAGTGCCCTGTTACTACGTTCTTAATAATAGATTCTAGAATTTTCCCTTACAACTGATGTCAGGCTAACTGGCCTATAGTTCCCTGTTTTCTCTCTCCCTCCTTTCTTTCTTGAATAGAGGGTTACATTTGCTACCTTCCAATCCACGGGGACCGTTCCAGAATCGAGGGAATTCTGGAAGATCAAAACCAATGCATCCACGATCTCTGCAACCACCTCTTTTAAAACCCTAGGACGTAGGCCATCAGATCCAGGGGATTTGTCAGCTTTTAGTCCCATTAATTTCTCCAGTACTTTTTCTTTACTAATCTTAATTACTTTAAGTTCCTTGCTCTCATTAAATCCTTGGTTCCCCACTATTTCTGGTATGTTTTTGTGTCTTCTACTGTGAAGACAGATACATAGGGGGAGCTATAAATTGGGCAGCGTAGTGCCCATTTTTTAGGCGCTACGCGGCTTCCTAAGGTCCCAAAATGGCATCTGGAATGCAGCGCACACTTCTAGCGTGACGTGCGCCGGACGCCATCTTGGTAAAGGCGTTTGCATGCGCACAGGTAACGAAGGCAGATACCATGTAAAGTAAGGAGAATATATATTAGATCAGTGTGCAACACTGATTTAAAGGGGTAGATACCATTTTGGCACTCAACGTGCCAGCCAACGCACTGTCTTAACCACGAGCAGTTGAACATGTCATAGATGGCCTGGAGGACCCCCCGCCAGCGCTATTTAAAGGGACCATGCAGGGTTTACAGGTTAGTTGCTGGATAATTGCTTCTGGCTGCTAATCCATTTGTACCTGTTTTTGGAGGTCTTTTATACTTGGGGATATAGCTCAAAATTTAGAGCCAGGACTTACAGGAGTGAAGTTAGGAAACGCTTCTACACGCAAAGGGTGATAGAAGTTTGGAACGTTCTTCTGAAAATGGTAGTTGATGCTAGCTCACTTGTTAGTTTTAAACCTGAGATTGATAGATTTTTGTTAGCCAACGATATTAAGGGATATGGGGCTAAGGTGGGTATGTGGAGTTAGGTCACAATGAGATTAACCATGAGGGGCTAAATGCCACTGCCACTTGCTGCCTCTTGTTATGTGCTACCTTCTCCTGCAAGAAAGTGGGACGTGTGTCGGTGAGTGTCCTGCAGGATGTTTGGGTGATGTGCCTATCATGGTTGAATAGCTGCCAGTATGTGTGACCTTTGAGTTGTGGGTGTGTGGCTTGCAACAGGGCAATGTGTGAGGGTGAGAATAAGCATCTGATTATAAGAGTTGAGTACCGATTGAAAGAGTTTGTTGGCAGGCGGGTGATGGGGGGTGTAGTGCATAGAGCAGTGGATGCAGCTCGTGGTGCAGTTGGTAGGAGATGCCACTTGACAGCTGACCTCACTTGCTTTGACCATTCGTGTCAAAGCATTGAACTTCTTCCTGTACTGTATCAATGTTCGTGGTGCTATGTGCCTGGCATTGACTGTGTCCCCTACTGCCTCCCACCGCCTCTTGAGCATTTGTCTGGAGGGCCTCTTGCCCCCCTGCGGATATAGGATGCCCCTCGTTCTGTCCACCTATTGCACCAAGGCCTCTAGTGCATCATCAGCGAACCATCATGTTCGCCATTGCTTATCTACCGTCATATCTTTTAATCTAATTTCCCAGTCTATATTAGCCACCTCGCCCCTCCTACCTACATAATCGGCTTTGTTTAAATTTAAGACCCTAGTTTTTCACTCTCGAACTCAATATGGAATTCTATCATATTATGATCACTCTTCCCCAGAGGATCCTTAACTATAAGATTACTAATTAACCCTGTCTCATTACACAATACTAGATCTAAAATAGCCTGTTCCCTACTTGGTTCCTCAATATATTGTTCTCAAAAACTGTCCCAAATGCATTCCATAATTCATCCTCCAAACTAATTTTGCCAATTTGGTTTGCCCAGTCTGTGTGAAGATTAAAGACCCCATAATTAATGCATTACCCTTGTTACATGCTCCTCTAATTTCCTGATTTATACTCTGTCTAACACTATAACTAGTTAGGGGGCCTATAAACTACTCCCATCAGTGTTTTCTGCCCCTTGTTATTTCTTAGCCCCACCCATACTGATTCTACATCCTGATTTTCTGAGCTAAGATCCTTTCTCACTACTGTCTTTATCTCATCCTTTATTATCAGGGCTATTCCACCCCCTCCTTTTCCATTTTGCCTATCTTTTCTGAAAAATCAAGTACCCTGGAATATTTAGTTCCCAACCTTGGTCACCCTGCAACCGCGTCTCAGTAACGGCTACTAGATCAAACCCATTTATCTCTATTTGTGCCGTTAATTCATCTATCTTGTTACAAATGCTTCGTGCATTCAGATACAGTGCCTTTAATTTTAACTTTTTACTATTTTTCCCTGATGTGACCTTAGTCACTAATGCCCTATTACCTTTGTTAAACTCTGTCGTTTCCTGACACACTGCTTGTTTTTTGCCCAATTCGCTACTCTGCTCTTCAGCCTTGACTTTTCTCTTTAGACTTATATATTTACCCTTACCTGAACCCTCCCCCCTCTCTTATTAATTTAAAGCCCTATCTTCATTATTTGATTCGCCAGGACACTGGTCCCAGCCCAGTTTATGTGGGTTTCATATTTAATATAGTCATATAATCATAGAATAGCACAGAAACAGGCCATTCGGCCCAGCAAGTCTGCGCTAGTGTTTTTCTCCACATGAGCTAGCTACTCTAATATCTGCTTGCTCCACATACCGTTCTGAAGGGAGAAGCAAGAGAATGTAATTAAACTTATTCCTTTGTATGGGAGTAAAACAATGTCATATATTGATAGCATAAAAGTTTATTTGTGCACTTTTTTCAAGGGTTCCTGGCTGCACAAAATGTAAGGCTTTTCAGTTTATTGAATTCTGGGATTTGGTTAAATTGATGGCTCCTTAATATAAGAACAAAGTGGCGGTTAAAGGGGCGGAGGGGGAACGGACCAAAACCAGAGGATGTCGCCCTCTGTCAACGTGAACAGACCACGCTGGACACGGTGGTGCTCTAGAACATAAAGGTGGTGGGCCATGGTAAACTGTAGGACTCCCCAAAGCTCAGAGCTATACCATAATTTTCTTGTTATTCCCCCTCCTTTTGTCACTCATTCCCCCACATATATTACCCCTTATCATTATGACACACACTATTAGCTATGTAAGCTCTGCTTCAGAGAGTGCTTTTTAGCTACCTCTGCACTATATGTGCTTCATCTATTTCTTAGATGTCCTTGAAGCCACAGGCCCAAATAGCACCCATGAAGCCAGAATCTCACAGTGCTCAGGATCACATAGGTAGCAAGCACCAGCACAGGTACATCAATCCTGGTGAATTCAGTCAATTTGAGGTGGGGACATGAGGAAAGCACAGAACACAAGTGAGCAGCAGCAGGTAGTGGTAGCAATGGAAGAGCAGGCACCTGCTGGCCAGAGGCCAGCTTTCCTCTTTCCTCAGCTGTACTACTTTGGGATCTGGATCTCATGGGATCTGCATTTAAAAGGAGGATGGTAACTCAAGTCTTTGCCAGCCTTTGCCTAGTGTCAACTGTGGAAGAATCCACTACCCACATCCATGCACTCATGAATGAACACTTACAGAACTACAGTTTAGTATGGAAAGTGTGGCAACTCCAAGGCTATCTGCAGTTGATCCCCCAATGATAGAGGTTCTCCACCCAGTTGCAGTATCTCTCATGAATGTTCAGACTGCTGCTATTGAGGCATTGGATTCTTTGTTCCTCCACAGGACCTTGACAGCCAGCTTGCACGTTGGTAACAGTTAGGGAGGATGCTCAGGCCAGGAGGAACTGGAGGACTTGGGCCAAGAGAAGTGGGGTTGGGGCTGATGCATGGGAGTGAGCAGGTGGAAGGGTTTGGGATGAGAATATCTTTGGTCCCCATCACAAACTTTGTAACCTTGCCACTGATTCCGTCCCCCTCCCTGGCCACTGTCTCAGGTTGAACCAGACTCACAACCTTGGTGTCTTATTCAACCCTGAGCTGAGGGTTCAACCCCATATCCTCTCCATCACAAAGGCCATCTACTTCCACCTCTGTAACATCATACACCTCTGTCCCTACTTCAGCCCATTTGCTGCTGAAACCGTCATCCATGGATTTGTCAACATCAACAACTTGCAATTAAAAAGCACCTAGACAGGAGCATAACAAGACCAAAATTGACTCCAAGCCAAAGGAGATATTAGGACAGGTGACTAAAAGCTTGGTCAAAAAGATTTTTCCATTGACTTCAATGGTCAGGCCAACACGCAGATGGTACGTGTTGGCCCCACTGCAGAATTGGCCCTTAAAAGGGAAGAGAAGGTAAATCAGGAAATATCATTCAAATCTGACTATAGTCTATAGCCTGGAGATTGTAAGAGGAAGGAAAAAGTTAGAGAGGGAAGGAGCTCTACAGTTTTGAAAAAGAATGAATCATAGTAGGAGATTGCGTGATAAGTCTTGATTTCAATACCAGGGGAGATGTAGGTTGAAAAAGGAAGATGTAGGAAAGCAAAATAGCTTGTAGATGATGTACTTCAAGCTGAGAAGGACAAGAAAGAGGAATAACAAATACTTGTGAGCACTTTATAGCCTTAAGATTGCTGCTAGCTACTTTTATTTCTCTATTTCTTGATAATATATCCAGTGCGCTGTTGCTGGAGCAGTGAATTATCATATTTGAGTTGTGATGTTGGAATTTGTACCTTTCATTGATGGTACCAATTTTCCCTTACCATTGCTAACCAGCAGCCTTATGGCAATCATGATTTCCATGCAGCTTTGTATCAGGTAATGGGAACATTACTGTTACAAAACTGTAATGCCAGGCCAGGGTAAGAATGATGTCAACTGAAAGAAAGAGAGTGTTTTACGAAGGAAGTAAATAATATTGCAATGTGTTTTTGATTGGATTAATGGATAGAGCGCTGATTGAAGTGCCAAGAGCAGTCAGGTGTTATAATCATCTTGAGGTCATGTATGCCAATGTAAAATACAATAGGCTGGATTTTGCTGTAAAGATAATGGTGAGGCTAACAGCACTCACCGTTATTCATGTGCAAATCGGACAGTAACTTCCGGCGACCACACATGCACAGTTAAACACGGAAATCCGGAAGATGCAATGCTCCTACAAAAGCTGCGTGAAAACGACATCTCACTGTCTGGCTCCCTGTTCAAATATATTGACTGGCATGAAGTTCCTGTACTGACATCGCAGATACGGAAAAAACTAGCCAATATAGGTTAGGGCTTGTCTATTCCAGTGTAAGTACCACTTTAACGGCGTGGTAAGTCTTAATTACTGCCAAACAACCTCTCTGGCACTGAAAATTAACTTATACAAGTGTGGAGTCTCATTCCTTCAGGTATTAATTATTGCTGGACATTTATTTAAAAAAATTTAAATAACAAAATGTGTTCTTACTTTTTCTCTGTCCTTTAACTTTGTCTCTGAATCCAATCTTTCTTTCCCTCTCTTTATTTTGTTTACTGTACCTGATTTGACATTGAATTCCCTATTCTAACTTATACATCCTGGTTCAGTCTCTGTGCTGCTCATTAACGGTTCTTCAATCTGATTGGATAAGGAGATAGACAGTTGCTTGCCCTGTTCACACAGGTCCCAGATGCCCTGTAGAGAGCGCTACGCTGTTTAGATCTCTAACTTACAGGAACTTGCTGTGAAAAAGCTCATAGAAAGTCTATGGGTAAGGGCAAGTCTAATGAGTGGCTGGTGCAATTCGTTCACCGCCCACAACAGAATCCGGCCCAATGGAATGTTCATTATGCCCATTAGGAGATAGACGGTAACATAACTAATAGTTTCAATAGGTTTGGGATTTGAGTTAGTTCCAGAAATGTGTGGTGTTGTCACACATTAATACCAACTCAGCCTTTATGATCTTAAGGATTAAATAATCTAGTGAAAAGTACCATACACTGTTCTACTGTGTTACAATGTTACTGTAAGCATGACGATTACATAGCTTACTAATAACTTGTTTGCTCAAAATGAATATAGTTTTGTACTAGTTGTTTAAAATCCTACCTATTACTGGTTTTTACAAACATTACCTCTGATTGTATATTTTTCCACTATGACTATTGTGGCCAGCAGGATATGGAAATTTGAATTAATATACAGCACACCTCTAAAGCTATCCATCTATCTGTAATAATAAAAACATTGGTGTATATCCCATTTCAGTAATCTCAATGGCCAATAGTGATAACATGACTGTCCCAATCTTATTGGGCATGGTGACCATTTTACCTTGGTCAATTGTAATCACATGACCATTTAATTCATGTTGTTTTCTAACATTGGCTGCTGGTAAGCTTATAACCAATGTGATTGTTTTGTGTTTGATGAACAGAACTTTGGAGTAAGGGTGGCCCAGATGGGACAGTCAACAGTTGGCCAAAACCTGAGGCAAATTTGCTGGAATTAAAGATGGCAGGCAGGCTACAAAGCCAGTGGTAGATGAGCCATTTCATTTCCTTGTTGGACAATCTCTCAATGTTGGAGATCAGCTACGTAACAGAAGCCAAGCCTCAGCCATAATGTCTGAGCAATGCTGAAATGCAGTCAATGCCACAGTAAGAGGAGCCATGGTTGATGTGATTGAAATTGACTCAGATCAGACCTGGAGATTGTTGGGGAGATGGTGATTTAGATCCAGATAAAAACTTATAAATCTTATATGGCTTCTCAAGCCATATGATCCGATCACAATGGGATTCTTAAAAAAAAGGAAAGTAAAAACCCACTGCCGTTATAGGCAGGGGGGAGAGCTTTGAGGCCAAATCCAATCCACTTTTAAGGAATCCTTCCAACACTCAGCACCCCACAATGCAACATGCATTTATATAACATCTTTGACATAGAAAAACATTTGCGGAGGCATAATTTAAAAATTGTGGAGGAACCTCCTCCAGCCCTACAACCCCTCTAGAAACCCTGAGTTCCTCCAACTCTGGCCTCCTTTGCACCCCTACTCCCTTTACCCCATCATTCGTGGCCATGCCTTCAGCCGTCTAGCCCTAAGCTCTGGAATTCCCTCCTAAACCTCTCCGTCTCTCCACCTCTCTCTATTCCTTTAAGATCCTCCTTAAAACTTATCCAAAAGAAAATCAGGCACAGTGTAAAACTGCCGATTTACTGTCAGCTCATTTTGTGCTACTAGTGTTGATCAATTTCAACCCCCAAGTCTAAACAGCCCAAACAATTTTCCATGAAATTGAACCTATGTAGAAAAAGAAAACTTTGACATATTTACAAAAATTGCACATGTATTTTTATTTTTCCTCATAATTTATAGCAGATTAACTTATATACTCTATAGCTTACTCCACTGCTGGATGCCCAAATATTAATGATATTTATAGGGTTAAGCATCTGCGAATTGATCCCAGAGTAAAACCGAGCACCAACTCCCACTAAAGTTAATGCGACCATTCTGGAGAGCTTGTGGGTTGCCCTGTTACCATCATAATTAGAGTTACTTAGAAGGAGAACAGAGACCCAGAACAACAGGTTTCCCTGGAGGAGAAATAGAAACCTGGTGCAGCAGCAGGATATAAAATCTCATGCTGTTTAAAGGGGACAATGACAACACTGGAAGAAGCAGGTAACCTGGATGATAAGGATGGCAGCCATATCAAAAAAACAAGCTCCAAACGCCAAGGAGCTAGGCCTGCATGTCCTCGTAATGGAGATATGGAGTAGGAGGGATTGTCTGTTTGGGGACAAGGACCAGATTTCCGTTAAGATAGTGGTACAAACTTTGTGGAGGGAGGTGACAGTGGCAGTCAGCGTCATCTCCTTGAACTCCCGGACTCCTCTGTCGTGCAGGAAGAAATTTAATGACCTCACCAGAGCAGCCAAGGTAAGCTACTTGCTCCCTGCTCCAGTCTCTTTAAATGTGTGGTACTCTTTTATTCAATACCATTATGGTGCCAGAGGAGTCGGAGGTGAAAGTGAGAACTGACAATGGGGAGCAGAGGCTCCTAAGAAATTGACCCCTGGCTCCAGATCCTGTGGACTCGGATCTCTGGTGCCCTGCGGTAAAAAAGGATACTGGATGAGCATTAAACTCACATAGTGGCACTGAAGACCATCTCAGAAGACCTAAGGCAGATGGCAGGGGTCATGGAAAAGTTCATCCTCAATGCCAATATCCAAGACAAATCAAAAACCATTCAGCGCTACCTGGAGCAGGTGCTGGTACCATTCCTCCCCCTGACAGAAAGACCTCCAGACCAGTTAGTGCATCCAAAATTGGCCTTCAGGCCTTGGAGCACCATTTGGAGTGAATGATGGAAAGCAGCTTCTGAGAGCTTCAGGATGATATCATTCAGGGTCTGTAGGATCTAACTGATACCATCAGTTCTGCCCTCCTGCTGTTCAGTGGGCAGTCAAACCCAGAACCCAGCACAAGTGGTGTGGCTGGGGTCTACCTTCATGATGATAGTTAATATAACCTTTCTAACTAGCCCCTTGGAAACTTGGAAATATATCGCCGTTCCTTCATCGTCGCTGGGTCAAATCCTGGAACTCCCTTCCTAACAGCACTGTGGGAGAACCGTCACCACACGGACTGCAGCGGTTCAAGAAGGCGGCTCACCACCACCTACTCAAGGCCCCATTTAGGGATGGGCAATAAATGCCAGCCTCGCCAGCGACGCCCACATCCCATGAACGAATAAAAAAAAAGC
Source organism: Heptranchias perlo (assembly GCF_035084215.1). NCBI lineage: Eukaryota > Metazoa > Chordata > Chondrichthyes > Hexanchiformes > Hexanchidae > Heptranchias > Heptranchias perlo. The sequence continues at coordinate 31,006,660 of NC_090334.1, read as the reverse complement.
CCCCTCAGATGACTGTTCCATGTAGATGTCAGGATACAGGATCAGGCTGCCCATGCAGCCGCAGTAATGGTGCACCCTGCTAAAGAATCTTCCAAGAACTCAGAAGCCCTGAGACAAGGGCCATCTCAGTCCCAAGAAGCTTTTATGCTACAGAGCAGCCAAGCAACACTGATGACCGTGATCCTCATTTTTAATCTCGTGCAGCACCAGAATAGGATGAAGACCAGCACAGAAAGGTACCAAGGGTAGGCGTGGTGATAATAAGAAGAATGCTGCAAATATATATGTGCACAGTAAAATCACTTTGTGATACAGACCTCGAAATTCCTTAGACAGGGCCGATGTGGGTCATAGGTCTACTGTAGAAATGCCCCAGCAGAAATTCTGTGTGCATCAGGGCGTGCTGATGATGTGCCCGCCAGTCCAATGGCAGCTACAAGAAAATGACGGAGTTAGGACAGATCGACATCATCTGTCACAAATTCCAATACTTCCATCTTTCCATTCATCCTTTAGAATGTGGGCCACTATTCAAAAAGGTCCAGTTTGCCAGGATCCGTTCATCATGGAGGAAGTACTCTTTTAAATGGATGCTGCTGAATTGAGATTGCTTGTGGAGACCTTTGGCCATATCTTGGGCCTCATTGCAGGTACTGGGAATATTTTTCAATGTTATACTCAGGAAACCGTCCCATACATTCCGCATTACTTTTGGAAAGCATTGTATTTCAAAAAAATTATTGAGCTCGTACCTGAGGGCTGCACAATAGGCTTCCCAGTGAGATTTCCACTTTTTATGATGTGTATGTTGGAAGTGGAGGAGCAGCAGGAGGGTGTAAAGGAAACCAGATTAATCAGGCAGCATCAGTGGAGAGCCAGGCCAGCCTGGCATTACTCATCCAGAAGAATGTATAGATCCAGGCACACTTTCCAAGAGCTCTGTCTCTGGAGGCTGTACTTCAGTCATGAAGCTTCGGATCAACTCTGTTCATTGCTGCAGCCAGATCTGCAACCAAGATCCACAGTATGCACAGTTCTGACTGGCAGAGAAAGCGACCGCACTCTCAACTTTTATGCTATAGGGGACTTTGCCAGATCAGCCAATTTGCCATGCAATCCTCTATAAGGCAAGTCACCAATGCCCTCTTTACCAGGGCATCTGAATTTAAACAATTCAACAGTGCTTCCAGACAGATGTCTGTGAGGGCCATCAAGTTTTTCAGAATTGCCAGATTGTCAGGGTTGTCAGAGCTGTTGATTGCACCCATGTGACATTGGGTGCCCCAAATATAATCTGCTCCCCCATCCCCCTATTTATATGAACTGCAAAGGTTTCCATTCCCTAAACATGCAGCTCATTTGTGATGGGAGGTACAGTTTTCGGCACATGAATTCACAATATGCTGGAAGCTGTCATGATTCTTTTATACTTCATCAGTCCAATGTCTCAGCACTATTTTAACAGCAGGGGCAAGGGGCAGGATGGCTGCTGGGTGAAAAGGGACACCTGCTACTCCCTAGGCTCATGATGTCTTCATAGGACCACCAGTAGAGCAGAGGAATGCTTTACTGAAGCATACGTGAAGACAAGGATAAGAAATGAGCAAGCTATTGGGATGTTCAAAGGAAGATTCTAATATCTGGATAGCTCTGGGGGTGCCTTGCAGTGTGCACCCAGTATTGTCTCATGAATTGTGGTAGCATGTTATGTGCTTCACAGCTTTGCAATCAGGAAAGGACTGATAGATGTCCCAAAGGATGCCAGGGAATCTGATGATGACACTACTGATGCTGAAAACCTGGTGCATGAAGGACTGGAAACAGGTGTAGTGGCAACTCCTGCAAGATAGTCGAGAGACTATCGCAGCACACTTTCAAAGATGAATAGAGCAGAATTACTTGGAAGTCTCAGCCCATCAAAGATCTGCCTCCGCTCACCAATCTTTCTATGGTCTCTGTAAAATCTTTGTTCTTCACTTCTAGGCATCACATCCTAATTCCGATCAGCACTAGCACATTACCTGTTTCCCCATTGTCATACAAGAGAACCAAAGACCAAGTAGTCCTTACATCAAATATTCCAGTGATTAATTATAACTATTTACAAAAGCATTACTTGGTTTTGTCATTGTGCACACCTCAAGTGACCATGCACGTTTTCTCTGCAATATTCTAACACTTCTACGTACCACTTGAGAGCCTGGGATCTGAGATGTAGATGGCTGCTGCAAAATATTATGAATGTCTTAGGATGCAGGTGGCCGTTCTCTCTAAGCCCCTGAGTCCTGGGATGGCAATGGGACAGGCAGAGTCTTTCTCATCGGCTCGTTGGCAGCCTGGTCCTGCAAAGAGGAGGATTTCCGTAGGGAGCTGACGTAAAGATCCTCTGTGTTGCTGCCTTGAGGGAAAACAGCATCTGAGGCACGCACACCAGCTACTCCACTGGTACTGGGAATCGGATTCAGCAGGAAACACGTAATTAGAAAGATCATTGAATCCCTATGAGGCAGTCAACTGAATATCCTCCAGTCCATCTGAGATGCTGCCACATACACTTTGCAATCTGATTGACACTGATATCTCCAAATGGTCCCTCAAGACCTGCAGTTCTTCATTCAATGCCTTTCATTTGACTGACAGGTGAAGGTTTGCAGATGCTCCTGCAGCTGCCACTTTCTCCAGCCTGCCCTGCAATGAGTGCAAACCTTTCATATGTTGGCACACAGCAGAGCAGTGACTCCAACACTTTTCTAGCTATCTGCCACAAATCTTGGGAGAGGCCACTCAGAACCTCTTCACGGTCTGATGCACCGCTAGCAACTTTTTCTTTATGGCAGGACCTGTGAGATTATCATCTGGGTGGTCCACAGCCAGGGGCTAACATGTCTTATGCCTACAGACAACTGCATCAGGATCCACCTCCACAGCTGCATTGTCTGGCTCCCCCGTGCTCTGTCTCCCCACGGGTTACCATGTGGTGTACACCTTCCCGGTATTCAGATCCTTTGACCTCAATGGGATTGACTATCGGGCGGGGACTATAACGGGCCATGATGTGCTATGGCGCATTTTGCGCTACGGCCCAAGTCGAATATCAGAAGAAGTTCAGTGTTAGTGTTAATCCTGAAGTTATAAAGTGTCAGGGTTCATGGAATGGATGGTAGTAATTGGTGTAATGAGAGCAAGGAGCTAGAATGAAAAACATCAGTGTGCTAGCATGCATTATACAATGTGAGATATTGACACGAGTGTTGCGAGGTGACTTTGCTCCTGGGACAAGGAGCATGATGCCATATGATACTCAAAAAGGCATTGCTTGACAATTGTGCTAGGGAATATTCGTTTACTTTCCTGTGATTCAGTTATCTGGCCTGTTAATCAGCTGAAAATACACTTACCTTTGCTGACCTAGTAAGGTCACTGAACTTCTTCTGATACTGCAAGGGAATTCTTGGCATTATGGAGGTCCCACTCACAGCCACCTCTTTCCACATGCTGCTGCATGGGATGGCTTCTTCCCTGGTACTCCAACAATGATATTCCTCCTATCTCTAATTCAGCCTTGGAGAAATTTGATGCTTGCTTTTTCCCTTTTGTTGCAGCAACCATTTCATTCTTCTAAGAGTTTGCACAGCACAAAGTTGCGCCTTTGCTCTCCCCCCCATCACTTCTCTGTTGTACTTGGCCTCCTGTTGGTAGAAGTCTTGCCCTTGTCCCATCACAATTATTGAAATTATTGAGATTCCCCTGACTTTGGCGGACGTAAGTCCTGATCTGCCATACTTATGCTGTAACACTGGGGCTCAGGAATTTTTAGGCCATGAAGTCCAGTGTTCTGAAGTTGTTCTCTGGTTTTTGTATTTGAAAGGAAGTTTGGAGGTCAGTTTGTACTGGGAGACAGATTCCTTACTCTTTAAGCAAACTTCTTCTGAGACATTATCGAGGCAGTGGCATGGTCTGTGGACTCTGGTGGAAGGGTACCTTATTTAGTGTGTATCTCTCATTTCCTCTTCCAACTGTTCTGCCTCTGTCCTAAGGATATATATGTATATGCTAATAGCGAACCGCACGATAAGGACTGGGAAGAAAAAGAAATCCCTTCCTGAAAACACTGAAAGGCAGCTTGTACGCCTTTCTTAGTTGTACGCCTGAGAAAAAATTTTCCAATTGCTTTAGTCAAACCTGATGTTTCAAAGTTTGTGGGCAGTCAAACCCGGTGAATTCAACCGCTTTCTGGTTTGACACGTCATATAGCTAACATACTCCTCTTTTCTACAGGCTTAACTTAAATCGGGTACAATCCTGATGTAAAAGGTGGGACAGAAACTTTTGTCCTCATTATCGTGTCATTTGTATATGTGCATCAATTTGGGGCCAGGCAGATCTATCACCAGCCAATTCTACTGGAATTTAGTGTCTATTTTAGAATGGGTGTAATTCTGCCATTTTTGGCATATGCCCCAAATAATAGTCCCCTCGGCCAGAACTACACCACTTTTACAATTTTAAAAAAAATCGGAATTTCTGGCCCATTGTTTTTATTTCCAATGTTACCTTGAGCTTTCTATTGTTGTCGGCATTGATTTTTGTGATTAGAAAATGCATTTAAGGTGTGTAAATAACATCCATACGGGTGTTAACCAACAATTTTTGAACATTCTCGGGTGATTTCCACCTTACTTCATTTGCTACGATTTTGAAAAGTAAACTTCATCTGGGGTCAGATAAAGCTTATTTTTTTTTACTTAACTAAAGGACTGAAAAGCAATAGCTAACATCTATATGATCTTAGAATCATAGAATCATAGAAGTTTACAACATGGAAACAGGCCCTTTGGCCCAACATGTCCATGTCGCCCAGTTTATACCACTAAGCTAGTCCCAATTGCCTGCACTTGGCCCATATCCCTCTATACCCATCTTACCCATGTAAATACCCATGTGGCTCCGAGCCCCTTTTCAGTTAAAGAAAAAGTCAGCTAGAAGTAATGTAGTGGACATGTATTCTAAAAGCAAATATTACCTAAAAATACAATGGATATTCAATATGAAGATTACAAAATTCACCTTTTTGATCCTGCTTTTTCAAGAGCTCTGAATAAGAGAAAATAATGCTACACAATTATTGTTCTTAAGCAAAATTTCACTCGTAGGAACACAAATAAAGATCATCACAGTCCTTCTAGCTCGTTCCAAAATTCAAGGAAGTCCGTACTACGATCTACTTTATCTTTCAATCTCCTACTATCTTAAACTGATATGGAATCTGTATATGATCAAACTTTAATCAAACAAAATATTTTATGCTTTATATTTAATAAGCCAGTTTAATAAACCAGTTTTACTTGTGTTTGACTAACCCCATTATCATTTACAGATTTTGATTCACACTTCTGCCCCAAGCCTTTTTGGAACATTTGTATGTTTGTGTTGTACAAAACATGCCATATTGTCAGTTGTCAAACAGGATTAATTAGATTTTAAGTTTACTCTGTGTTTTGCTATCTTGATGATAAAGCCATGATTGATGAGAACACTGTCATAACTAACTTTCCCACCAGACATATCAGAAGGACAATAAGCAGAACTTCACTGACATTTACCATCATGGAATTTGTTTCAACTTGTATTTTTTTGGCTGCACAATTAAATGATACCATAAGACCTTCACATGGTGACTCTCATTCAATTGAAACTATCACCCATTAGGTAATACAATGCAAAAGAGAAACACTTTGGATTCAAGTAGGACCTGAAATGACTGCTCTATTTAGAGTAACTGTGCTCTTTAGTTACAATTCCTACCTGCAGGCTGTAAAAGAAGCACAGCTGGTTCCATGGAAAGAGTGACCTTATTGTGAAAGTGCCGTCCATCTTCTAAATGTTTAAAGTCATTATGCCAGCTTATTTACTAAACCATCTTCAAGAAAAGCTTGACATTTGACCAGGTCTTTTCCTCGATTGTGTAAAATGCGGTTGTCACTATTTTAAAAGCCACAGTGGAATGTATGCAAACTTCATAGCAGCAATATTATCATATTATATTTCCAAGCCGTTTAAGTGAAAATGTTTTGTTCAAGTCAGAATGGTGTCTTGCCTATTTGCAAGTTCGTCTGAAGAATCCGCACCTATCACTTTTTTTTACAAAAGCAGTAGGAATAGAACAAGTGGTACTGCTATGTCAACAAGAACCATTACTGTGATGCCATTAACAGGACAGTTATTGTTTTACAATTTGTGTCACTGCAAAACAGTTTTGTTTTTGAGGCAATGCAAAATGCTTAATATGACTGAAGCCAATTTGAGTTTGGCTTTGCATGTAAGACCACCTCCAGGAAACAGCAACTTGAGCTTCACGATGGCAGCCATATAACTGCCACTGATACAAAGCCAACTTTTAAAACCTTAAATTAAAAATTTGAAAAGTTCACAGCCAATCTGCTGGACTAGCTTTAAAAAAATTACTGGCATTTGAAAGCTGCTTGCCAGAGTATTGTGTGTTCATTTAAGTACATGGGCATAATGTTCTGTTTTTTCACAATTTGAGAGAAACTGGTACTTTGCTTTCCTTTCCTTTATATCAGTAGGCTGCCATATGTATATTTATCCATAGCAAACTTTATGTTTGACACACTTGGAAGGTAATATGAAAAACTACTTTACTCTTTGATATTACTATACATTTATCTTTTTAAAATTTATTCTCTGGACATAGGTGCTGCTGACAAGGTTGCATATATTACCCATCCCTAGTTGCCCCGAGAAAGTAATGGTGGGTCTTCTCCTTGAACCACTGCAGTCCTTGTGGTAATGGTGCTCCTACATCAATGTTAGGTAGGGAATTCCAGAATATTAACTCACGGATGATGAAGGAATGGCAATATATGTCCAAGTCGGAATGGTGTGCGACTTGGAGGGTAATTTGGAGGTGGTGGTTTTGTTAATGACATTGTTGCTGTTGTCCTTCTTGATGGTAGAGCTCACAGGGGTGGGAGGTGCTGTTGAAGTAACCTTGTTGAATTGCTGCAGTGCATCCTGTAGATTGTACACACTGCAGCCACAGTACACCGGGGATGGAGGGAGTGGATATTGAGCCTGGTGACAAGAACGCCAATCAAGTGAACTGCTCTGTCCTGGACTGTGTCAAGCTTCTTGAGTGTTTTTGAGGTTGCACCCAGGTGAGTATTCCATCAAGACTTTGAGTCTTGTAGATGGTGATTAGGCTTTAAGAGGTCAGGAGATGAGCCACTTGTCACGTAGTACCCAACCTTTGCCCTGCTCTTGTAGCCACAGCTTTGAAATGGTTGGTCCAGTTAGTGTCCTGGTCAGTGGTGACCTCTAAGATACTGATGGTGGAGATTTGGCAATGGTATGCCATTGAAGGTCAAGGGGAGATGGCCAGGCTTCCTCTTATTTGAGATGGTCTTTACCTGGCACTTATATGGTGCAAATGTTACCTGTCACTTGTCAGCCCAAGCCTGGATGTTGTCCAGTTACTGCTGTGGACTAGCATGGGCTGTTTCGTTATTGGAATAGTTGTGAATGAAGCTGAACATTGTGGAATTGTCAGCAAATAGCCCCATTCCTGACCTTATGTCAGAGGAAAGGCCATTGATGAAGCAACTGAAGTTGCTTGGACCAAAGACTTTTACCTGAGGAACTCCTGATGTTATGTCCTGGGGCTGTGATGACTGGCCTCCGCCATCTTCCTTTGTGTCAGGTATGAATCCAGCTACTGGAGGGTTTTCCTTTTTACCTCCGTTTTGCGAGGAGCGCCTTGGTGCCATACCCTTATCGAATGTTGCCTTGATGTCGAGGGCAGCTACTCTCAGCTGTCGCTGGCATTCAGCTCTTACATCCATGTCTGGAACAGGCTGTAATAAGGACAGGAGCCAAGTGGTTCTGCCATAACCTGAACTGAGCGTTGGTAAGCATGTTATTGGTGAGTAGCTGTCGCTTGATGGCACTATTGATGACACCTTACTGATGATTGGGAGGTGGTTGATAGGGTGGTAATTGGCCAGGTTAGATTTATCTATTTTTTTGTGGCTAGGGCATACTTGGACAATCTTCCACATTGTCAGTAAAATGCCAATATCGTAGCAGTATTGGAACAGCTTGGCTGGGGGATTAGCTAGCTCTGGTGCATGACAGCTGGGTTGTTGTCAAGGCCCATAGTCTCTGCTGAATCCAGTGTACTTAGCTGTTTCTTAATGTCACGTGGAATTAATTGAATTGGATGAACACTGACATCAATCATGGTGGGTACCTTAAGAAGAGGCCGAGTAGGATCATCCACTTGGCACTTTTGACTGAAGACACACTCCAGCCTTGTCTCTTGATCTCATGCTCTGGGCTCCACCATAGTTAAGGATAGGAATGTTCATGGAACTTCCTCCTCCTGTTTCAATCATCTCAAACATCTTTTTGGTTAAATGAGCTTTAAATTTTTCCACCCGCTTCTGCAGAGCTTTGTCCACATTTGGACTGCACGTGTAAGAGAAGAACTCCTGCAAAGTTGTGGTTAGGAAGTTATCCTTTGAGACAATCTCCACAAAAAAGTCAGCAGGAATTTCATTAAGTTGGTGATAGAGGATTGAGATGATTGTGCCTGATTGTTCACCACCATTCTTGAATGGATGTGGTAGCACTACTGAGCTTTACTCTGATCCGTTGGTCATGGGACTGCTTAGTCTTGCCTATTGCCTACTGCTTTTGGCATTTATCATGCAGGTAGCCGTGTCTGGTAGCTTCATTAGGTTGATATCTCATTCTAAGATGTACTTAGTACTGCTCCTGGCGTGCCCCTCTGCACTCTGCATTGAGGCACAGTTAGTCTCCTGGCTTGATGGTGATCAAGGAGTGGGGGATGTGCCAGGCCATGAGGTTACAGATTATGGTAGAATACAATTCAATGTCGTTGTTGGTTCACAGTCCTCCATGGATGCCCAGTTTTGTCTGTTAGACCTGCCCTTAGTTTGTCCCACTTAGCACAGTGATAGCACCATACTACTTCATAAAGGATGTCCTCACAAGAGTATGTCTTCAAAAGAATTATGCAGCAGTCACTTCTACCAAGGTAGGTGGATCATGAGCAGGCATAACTGCAACAGGTAGGTTAGCGAGGCTGAGATCAAATAGGTTACTTCGTCATGTTGGTTCCCTCACCATCTGAGCAGGCCCAGTCTGACAGCTATGTCCTTCAGAACTCAGTCAGTTTGGTCAGTGGTGGCACTACTGAGCCACTCTTGGTGGTCAACCACTCAGAGTACATTCTGCGCCCTTGCTTTAGTCATAGCTTCTTCCAAGTCATGTTCAACATGGAAGAGTACTGTTTCGTCAGTCGAGGGGGGAGGGGCACTGGTGGTGATCAGCGGGTTTCGTTGGCCTTGTTTGACCTGAAGCCATGAGACTTCATAGGGTCCAGATTCAGTATTGAAGATTCTCAAGGCCTCTCCTACCTAACTGTATACCTCTAGTCTATCCTGCCGGTGGGACAGGGCATACTAGGGATGGTGATGGAGGAGTCTGGGATATTGGCTGATAGATATGAATCTGTGAGTTCAACTATATCAGACTGTTGCTTGACTAGTCTGTGGGACACCTTTCTCAATTTGGGCAGCAGTCCTCAGACATTAGTAAGGAGAACTTCTCAGGGTCGACTGGGCTGAGATTGCCTTAGTCTTATCATGATACAATGCCTGGGTCACTGCCGATAGGTCCGTCTGATTTTATTAGTACTGAGCTTCATAGTGTTTGTTTACAACTGGTGGCTTGCTAGGCCACTTCAGAGGGCGTAACATGGGAACTGAAGTCGCTTGTAAGCCAGACCGGGTAGGGGTGGTAACCTTCCTTTCCTGCAGGACATTAGTGAAACAGTTGAGTTTTTACAATAGTACAGGAGCTTTCATTGTTTTTTTTTAGTGCTAGCCTACAAATGACCAGATTTATTGAATTTAATTTCACAACTTGTCTGGGTGGAATTTTAACTTATGATCTCTAGGTCACTAGCCCAGTACCATAACCACACAGCTACTGTATCTAAGGAAGTGGTTTTCAAACTATTCTGTATGGGGGACCCCTACAAATATTGACAAATTTCCAGATAACCCTTGTCCTAACATCCAAAAGACTGTCAGTTACCTAAAGACAAATAGTGCTATCATGGCTGGTGGTCAACAAATACAAAAAAAACCTAAATCAGAGACGGTTGCGAGGAGATTTGATAGAGGTATTCAAAACCATGAAGGGTCTAGACAGAGTAGATGGAGAGAAACTGTTCCCATTGGCAGAAGGGTCAAGAACCAGAGGGCATAGATTTAAGGTGATTGGCAAAAGAACCAAAGGTGAGATGAGGAAAAACTTTTCTTACACAGCGAGTGGTTAGGGTCTGGAATGCACAGCTGGAGGGGGTGGTGGAGGCAGATTCAATCATGGCCTTCAAAAGGGAAGTGGTCAAGGAACTTGAAAGGAAAAAATGTGCAGGGCTGCAGGGAAAGGGCGGGGCAATGGAACTAGCTGGATTGCTCTTGCATAGAGCCGGCGCGGACTCGATGGGCCGAATGGTCTGTGCTGTAACCTTTCTATGATTCTATCTGATGATCTGGGTTCCAAGTTTGAAAACTTAGGATCTAAGGTACAGCATGATGATGCAGCTAATTGGAGTTGCATTGAGTTGTGCTGTGGAGTGTTAAAATTGGGAACACTTGTGATTTACCATAGAGTGAGTTATTGATCTTGGTCATGTCATTATGGGAGATGCAGAACAATGGCCAAGCACTTATTCACAAGGAAGAAACTCAGGTATCATTCTGAGACTCTCTGGTGTACCTTATAGCGATTGATTATATGGTACACTAAAGAAATGTTTGGGATTGGGTAGGACACTTACCTGCTAGGGTTTCAATAAAAGAGAGAGGTTAGGGAAGGAAAATGCACCTAAATATGTATAACGAACACCATGTTGCCACACTGGGAATTCATTGGCTCGGAAACGGCTCAAGAAATAACAGCAAGGCTAACAAGGCTCACCGTTATTTCACAGCTAGTTCCGGCAACCACGCATACGCAGTCAAACACGGAAATTCGGAAATTGCTCTACCATTTCGACTTCTCGTTTGAAAGCTTTGTATTAAAGAGATCCAGCCAGTGAATTTGCTGCACTGCCCAGCTGGAAATGAACTAATCTCACCATAAAAAAGGTACGCTGGGATTTTTAGGTCTAAACTAACTTTTAACGGTGTGGTAAGTATTAATTACTGCCAAACAAACTCTCTAGCACTGAAAATTAACTTCTAAAAATGTGAAGTCTCATTAATTATTGTCATTGTTATTTTTTTTACTTATTCTTTCTGTCTTTTTTACCTCTGTCGGTTAATGTTACCTCTCTTTATTTTGCTTTCTCTAACTAACTTTATAGAGAATTTACTAATCTGCCTGACACTTTCTGGTTCTTAGTCTACGTGGCTTGTGAAAGAAGCTTCACTTCCTGGTTCTGACTGTGCAACTTGTCAATGATATTTTCAGCTGATTGGTTGAGGGGAGAGAGACATCCTTTCATCCTCTCACTTCTTGCAGGTCTCAATTAAAGCAAGTTGGCGCCCACAAGCCCGCAAAACGTTTGTGGGTGAGTTAGTTACTTACAAGCGGCGAGCGACGTCCATTCACTGCTCAGCACAATTTCTGGCCCGTTACCGGTGGTTGTTCAATGCAACATTGTTTTTGAATGTGATATCCTACGGACAAATAATTCACAGATGTTCTTTGAAGCTGGTTCTTCTTTTCTATGCTTTCTTATGCCAAATAGTTCATATTAGCTGAGGAATCTGGGGTCTTGGCAGCTCAGCTCCACAGCTCACTTGTAAGGGGGGGGACTTTATATTCCAATAAGAAGTGCTAGCTTGTAGAGTATTTAATAATGCACAGAGATGAACAATATCAACATAAAGTTTGGCTTTGACACTCCAGTCCAGATTCAACTATCCCAAATTACATAGTAACAGTGCTTGCAAACAGTGGTTTAATTAGATTATATTCCATCGTAGAATAGAACTACATCCAATTTGGTCCATTTAAATTTGTTGACTATATGCAGAGTGTTGTTAGGAATAAATAGTTAATAAGCGCCATCATCTCTATATAAGAGAAACATATACACACAATGTTACACCCTCTCTAGTTTAATAGTATTGATCCCGCTTTTTGTTATATTAAAAAATCCAATTAAAATGATGATTTAAAGAAATAAATTACATATAATACAAAAAGTAAAAATATAAAGGTTGTAGGCTATGGAAAATATCATAGAATCATAGAAGGTTACAGCACGGAAGGAGGCCATTCGGCCCATCGAGTCCACGCCAGCTCTATTCATGAGCAATCCAACTCGTCCCACTGCCCTGCCCTATCCCCGTAGCCCTGTACATTTTTTAGTTTCAAGTACTTATCCAGTTCCCTTTTGAAGGCCTTGATTGAATCTGCCTCCTCCACTCCCTCGGGCAGTGCATTCCAGATCCCAACCACTCGCTGTGTAAAAAAGCTTTTCCTCATATCACCTTTGGTTCTTTTGCCAATCACCTTAAATCTATGCCCTCTGGTTCTTGACCCTTCCGCCAATGGGAACAGTTTCTCTCTATCCACTCTGTCTAGACCCTTCATGATTTTGAACACCTCTATCAAATTTCCTCTCAACCTTCTCCGTTCCAAGGAGAACAATCCCATCTTCTCCAGTCTATCGACGTAATTTAAGTCCCTCATCCCTGGAATCAGTTTGGATTGATTCAGATTACATTGTAAATGTCGAATTTCAATGCAGATACATCTGTCCTTTAAAGAAGATAACCTCTGTATACAAAGAGGAGCAACTTAATGGGTTTGATCCATTTTTCATATATGTAGGACCATTTTGTTTGTAGTGCACCAAAAATTTACAGTCATGTTTAGTGGACATCCAGCATTAAGATTGTTAATAACAGGTGTACAGTATTTTTCCCAATCTGTTTTAAAATTTTACATTAATGTCCATCTAATTTCCTTTGCTAAGCACAGATCTGTCTAATTTCCTTGATGTTCTAAAGGCTGAGGCAGCAGCCTATCTGACTTTCTGGTCAAGCGAGTTTAATACATTCACTTTCCTTGTAGTTTGATGTAGATGATAGATCCATCTAACTGCATTTCTTTGTGGTATAAAAGTCTCCACCTTGGCTGTGCACCAGTTTTAGATTTAGGCTTTCCTTTTCATTCTTAAGTCACCAACTGATAGACTTGAGTTTCCAAATGCCAAAAACAAGATAATAGCGACACAGGTACATAGGAATTACGAGACGAGAAAAGACCAAGGTCCATCTAGTTCGCCTTCTACCATCCTGGTAGTTGCATGATACAATGATAATGGAGTTGTTGACTAATCATAGCAATCAATCTCTATCAATTAGTCTACAACAGACCCAAAAATGGCACGAGAAAAACCTCAGTGGTAGAGAGCTTTGGGAATCATAGGTCCAAATTTACCATTATCCCCTGAAGCATGCTACTCAAATTACTCATATACCGTATTCAGAAATGTTATTTTCTGAAAGAAATCTACCTAATTTGCATTTGAATGAATCAATACTAACTGCTTTCATCATCTCCCTAGGGAGTCTGTTCCATAGATTGACCACTCGCTTACTGATATATTGTTTCCGCAGATTCGTTTTGAATTTACCTCCCTTCAAGAGCAAGTCGTGTCTTCTGATTCTACTGTTCTTGACAAGGTGAAATAGCAAGTCATGGTCTACATTATCTAATCCCTTTAGAATCCTAGAAGCAGCAATCGCATCACCTCTCAACCTTCTCTTTTCCATTGAGAACATGCCAAATTTACATAATCGCTCATCATAATCCAATCCCTCCATCCCCTCAATCATTCTGGTTGCCTTATTTTGTATCCTTTCAATGAGATACACTTTTTGATTATACATGTGGAACACTGGACTCGACCGTAGAAAACTAAATTAAAATTTCAGTCTTAGCTAGTCCGGCTTATATCTCATGACTGACAGTGGGAGAGGCCTCTCATAATGCATCACCACATCTCCCAATCGGTCAACCAAAACTGGTTTTTAGAACGTCAAGAGAAGAAGAGTGGAACATAGGCAAGTGCGTTAAAAAAGTAAAGATTTTGACTGTACAACATCATCCATAATTCTGTTAAAAATTATTAAAAATCTTATAAAGGGCACACACTTCCTATCCTTACTTCCTGTTGTCACAAGTTTTGGACATATTTTTATGTCAACATTTAACATTGTAAAATGATATGTCAATATTTACAAAGTCAACTGTCATGATGTAGTCGTGGGTTCTGGCCACCAGATGGCTTGAATCTATGAACTGAATTTCTAATTCCTTCTGCCATCTTTTTCTTATATTTTGAGAGTATGCTGCAGATCAGTTTTAACTTTTTGTTTTTAATTTCTTTTTAACTTGTTAAACCTTGTCAAATAATTTTTAGCCTTCCCCAAGTAATTTCCCTGGCTACATCCCCAGATTTAATTTTTTTTAAGTCTCCGACTGGCCCTGCCCCACACCTCAGGATCCACTCCTGGATCAGAATAAATAAAGGATAATTTAAATATATTCCTGGCCCAGTACCACCCTTGAGGCTCGATTGCTGGCTACAAAATCTTCCCAGCTCAGCCCTGCTCCTTTGATCCTGCTGCTGACTGAAAAATTTTGCTTGCCTGACCCGCTGCCAGTTGCAAAATTGTCCCAGCCCAGCCATGTTCCTCAGGTCTCATTCCCAGGCAGTACCCTGCTCCCAGCTCCCAACTAATTTTAAAATACTCTTTGCCCCTCTCCTCAGGCCCCATTCCCAACTGATGCCAGACAAATCATTCAATGACTGCTGCTTTTATTTAATTAATATATTTTGGGGGAACCGAATTTGGTTCAGTGGGATGGGAGATCCACTTGTATTAATTTATTTTCTTTGACTGCATTAATCACCTTTCAGAAAATGCAAAGTAACTTTTTGTGGAATGTCATGTTTGGCTCATTGGTGATTACTGGGGGTAGATTTTAAATTTTGTATGGCTGACTGGCGAAGCATGCTACCTGACAGTACGGGGTGACGGGATCCCATGTCTGGCAGCATTGATTTGCGACCTTCTAAGACATCTTAGTAAACATTGAATTTGGTGTTCTCCAATTGGTTCCTGGTAGATTATCTGCCTCACAGCTATTTAAAAAAATGTAAACATCTTAATTACTATCTAACAACAAAACGGAGGTGACAATTAGACCTTTCAGAATTCAACCCATTTGTTTGTTTTAAATGTAAAAACTCAAATTAAGATGTGGAAAAACAATGTGTGTCTGTGTCTGACAGCTGTTAGTAATTATAATGTTTTCATTTTCTAACAAAACCAAGGTGATAATCAGATGATAATTAGTGCTTGTTCTGTCAACATGACACAGGTGATATTGTGAGGCTGTTTGCCTCAAAGTTCAAATTTTTTTGGAAAATGAACTCAAATTATGATGAGGAAAGACATTCTGGAGTCAATTTTTATGCACCCCACCCAGCAGGAACAGGACAGGCGGGTCTTTAAAATGGAGCAATTTGACTTACCAGCCCATTCCTGCTGTAATTGCATTGGCCATCATTTTACCTACTCACTGCATTTAAATGCCTGGGGGACCGGCCGAAAGCAGACAGGTATCTCATGAATGCATGCAAATTGGGGTCCGATGATATAATTATGACACCAATATAATTTTAACTGGGTGGGTCAGAAGTACCAGCCAGCAGCCAACCCACTGAGTAAAACCTCATGAGATTGGCTGCAGGCACTGACTGACTGACTGGAAACACCAGATCATAGGGATCTGTGTGCCATCATGTTTCGTAAATTTCCAACAGATTTTTGAGCTGGCAGATTGCTTGTGTCTGTTACTATTTTGCCTTACTCACCCTGATTAAACTCTCATAGCTGATCGCGGGTGCTATTTTTGCTTCATTGCTTCACATGGAGGTACAGTTAGAAGAAAGGAGCAGCAGCAGCAGCTGCATCAACATCGATGACAAGCAGCAGACGGGCCTGTTAGAAGGTAATAGCTCAGTGAAGGCCTTACCCAGGCCACAGGAGCTATGGGCCATGAGTATGATTGAACAGCACTGCGTCAGGAGGCTGTGCTTCACCAGGCAGGCCGTCACTGAGCTACGCAGCCTCCTGCAACAGGACCTGCTGCCTGCTGACCCAGGTGACCATGCTTTGCCAATGTCGGTCATCATCACCCTTACCTTTTATGCCTCAGGCTCCTCCCAGGCTATCACAGGGGCCGTCACCACATCTCCCAGTCTGCAGTGCACAGCTGGATCAAACAGATCACCAATTCCCTATTCCCTATTTGAATTCAGCAAAAAAGGACCAAGAATTTGATTAAGAGGGGGAAAATGGAGTATGAGAATAAACTTACAAGGAACATAAAAGTGGACTGTAAAAGCTTTTACAAGTATGTAAAAAAAAATTAGTGATGACAAATGTAGGTCCCTTACAGTCAGAAACAAGAGAATTTATAATGGAAAACAAGGAAATGGCAGAGCAATTAAACAAATACTTTGGTTCTGTCTTCACGGAAGAGGACACAAAAAACTTCCCAGAAATGCTAGGGAACCAAGGGTCTAGTGAGAAGGAGGAATTAAAGGAAATTAGTATTAGTAAAAAAAGTGCTGGAGAAATTAATGGGACTGAATGCCGATAAATCCCCAGGACCTGATAATCTGCATCCCAGAGTACTAAAAGAGGTAGCCATGGAAATAATGGATGCATTCGTTGTCATCTTCCAAAATTCTATGGATCATGGAACAGTTCCTGCAGATTGGAGGGTGGCAAATGTAACCCCACTATTTGAAAAAGGAGGGAGAGAAAAAACAGGGAACCTAACATCAGTAGTAGGGAAAATGCTATAGCATATTATAAAGGCTGTGATAACAGAACACTTAGAAAATATCAACGGGATTAGACAAAATCAACATGGATTTATGAAAGGGAAATTGTGTTTAACCATCCTACTGGAGTTTTTTGAGGATGTAACTGGTAGAATAAATAAGGGAGAACCAGTGGATGTGGTTTATTTGGATTTTCAGAAGGCCTTTGATAAAGTCCCATGTAAGAGGTTAGTGTGCAAAATTAAAGCACATGGGTTGGTGATAATATACTGGCATGAATTGAAAATTGGTTAACAGACAGGAAACAGAGAGTAGGAATAAATGGGTCTTTTTCGGGGTGGCAGGCAGTGACTAGTGGGGTACTGCAGGGATCAGTGCTTGGGCCCCAGCTGTTCACAATATATATCAATGATTTGGATGAGGGAACCAAATGTAATATTTCCAACTTTGCTGATGACACAAAACTAGGTGGGATTGTGAGTTGTGAGGAGGATGCAAAGAGGCTTCAAAGCGATTTAGACATTTTGAGTGAGTGGGCAAATACATGGCAAATGCAGTATAATGTGGATAAATGTGAAGTTATCCACTTCGGAAGGAAAAACAGAAAGGCAGAGTAATATTTAAATGGAGATCGATTGGGAAATGTTGAAGTACAAAGGGACCTGGGTGTCCTTGTACATCAGTCACTGAAAGCAAACATGCAGTGCAGCAAGCAGTTAGGAAGGCAAATGGTATGTTGGCCTTCATTGCAAGAGGATTTGAGTGCAGGAGCAAGGATGTCTTATTGCAATTATACAGGGCCTTGGTGAGACCACACCTGGAGTATTATGTGCAGTTTTGGTCTCCTTATCCAAGAAAGGATATACTTGCCATAGAGGGTGTACAGCGAAGGTTCACCAGACTGATTCTAGGGATGGCAGAACTGTCGTATGAGGAGAGATTGGGTAGACTAGGCCTGTATTCACTAGTAAACAATTTTACAACACCAAGTTATAGTCCAACGATTTTATTTGAAATTTACAAGCTTTCGGAGGCTTCCTCCTTCCTCAGGTAAATGTCAGGAACTCCTCGAAGCCTACGCATTTATAAATCACAGAACAATACATGGTGATTACAGATAGTCTTTGCAACTGCCCGTTGCCAAGGCAATCACAGTGTTCAGACAGAGAGGTGTTACCTACAGAGCCCCCGAATATACAGTCAACAAAAAAAAAACAGAAAAAAAACAGAGAGAGAGAGGCAGAAACATCCGGAAGGCAGAGAAAGCCAGCAAATGACCCGTTATATTAAAAACAGATAGCTTTTGTTCGCTGGTGGGGTTACGTGTAGCGTGACATGAACCCAAGATCCCGGTTGAGGCCGTCCTCATGGGTGCGGAACTTGGCTATCAATTTCTGCTCGACGATTTTGCGTTGTCGTGTGTCTCGAAGGCCGCCTTGGAGTACGCTTACCCAAAGGTCGGTGGCTGAATGTCCCTGACTGCTGAAGTGTTCCCCGACTGAGAGGGAACCCTCCTGTCTGGCGATTGTTGCGCGGTGTCCGTTCATCAGTTGTCGCAGCGTCTGCATGGTCTCGCCAATGTACCATGCTCCGGGGCATCCTTTCCTGCAACGTATGAGGTAGACAACGTTGGCCGAGCTTTCAGGAGAACAGCGTCCACGACACCACACAACCCTGCCACGGTAACCTCTGCAAGACATGCCAGATCATCGACACAGATACCACCATCACACGAGAGGACACCACCCACCAGGTGCATGGTTAATACTCCTGTGACTCGGCCAACGTTGTCTACCTCATACGTTGCAGGAAAGGATGCCCCAGAGCATGGTACATTGGCGAGACCATGCAGACACTGCGACAACGGATGAACGGACACTGTGCAACAATCGCCAGACAGGAGGGTTCCCTCCCAGTCGGAGAACACTTCAGCAGTCAGGGACATTCAGCCACCGACCTTCGGGTAAGCGTACTCCAAGGCGGCCTTCGAGACACACGACAACGCAAAATCGTCGAGCAGAAATTGATAGCCAAGTTCCACACCCATGAGGACGGCCTCAACCGGGATCTTGGGTTCATGTCACGCTACACGTAACCCCACCAGCGAACAAAAGCTATCTGTTTTTAATATAACGGGTCATTTGCTGGCTTTCTCTGCCTTCCGGATGTTTCTGCCTCTCTCTCTCTGTTTTTTTTCTGTTTTTTTTTTGTTGACTGTATATTCGGGGGCTCTGTAGGTAACACCTCTCTGTCTGAACACTGTGATTGCCTTGGCAACGGGCAGTTGCAAAGACTATCTGTAATCACCATGTATTGTTCTGTGATTTATAAATGCGTAGGCTTCGAGGAGTTCCTGACATTTACCTGAGGAAGGAGGAAGCCTCCGAAAGCTTGTAAATTTCAAATAAAATCGTTGGACTATAACTTGGTGTTGTAAAATTGTTTACAATTGTCAACCCCAGTCCATCACCGGCATCTCCACATCATGTATTCACTAGACTTTAGAAGAATGAGAGTGGATCTCATTGAAATGTATAAAATTCTGACGGGGCTAGACAGATGGGATGGAGGGTGGATGTTTCCCCTGGCTGGGGGGTCTAGAATAAGGGATCACAGTCTCAGGATATGGGGTAGGACATTTAAGACTGAGATGAGGAGAAATTTCTTCACTCAGAGGGTGGTGAACCTGTGGAATTCTCTACTACAGAAGGCTGTGGAGGACAACTCACTGAATACATTTAAGAAGGAGATCGATAGATTTCTAGACTCAGAAGGCATCAAGGGATATGGGGAGAGAGCGGGAATGTGGTACTGAGATAGAGGATCAACCATGATCATATTGAATGGCGGAGCGGGCTCGAAAGGCCGACTCCTGCTTCTATTTTCTATGTTTCTATGTTTGCCAGGACCAAACAAAAGATTACCTTTCTCATGGATGCCACTAGACGCATCTTTATTTTCTTCTCACATCCATATCCCACCACCATTTTTTCTGAGGAGGGAGAGGGGGAGGTGGATAACAAGAAAAAAAGACATTGTGCATCACTGTAGGTGTGAGATGGAAGAAGGACCTGAGGAAGTGAAAAGCTCTTGAGATAGTGAGACTAGTAGCCCAAAGACTGGTAATGGGAATACAATTATCTGTAGTTTTGCTGCTGGATTTTAATGAGCTAAAACCACAGACTTTACCAGCATAGACCACTGATGTGATTCACATAGTTTAACCAGCTAAGACCACCATACTGATTAGGGCATTGGTTTGCAGGGCTATTTGCAACTGAGTGGAAATAATCCAGCCCCAGTGACAGGTCTTTAACATAGCTCCCACTGAATGAGTCAGAATGCTGGTCAATCATCAACACTGCCTCGGAGCACTCCTGATCTTCCTAGCTCAGCTATCAGATTACCAAGTCTGCAAGGAGGGTTGACTTAGTTCCAAAGTTCCATTGTCAGGTGTGATTTGTTGGAGGCAAACAAATCCCACTCACCTACCTCCCAAGAAAGACAGTCATTAGACAAAAGAGAAGCACGGGTATGAGCCCTCACTAGGTAGACAACAGACATCGGGAACTCTGTGTGCAGCAGAACTCACCATGAAATGACCACAGCATGGATACAACCCACTGATTGGTGGTTCTACAAGTTATAGGTGTGGAATTTCAATAACAATTGTCTGCCTCTCTATGACCCAATCATGGTACCCACTGGATATATGAAATTAAAGTGTTGGACTAAAGGGAACCAAAAATTCTCAATGTGAAATATATCAAACAAAAACTTTAAGAAAGAATGTTTAAGTTAGTTAGCATGCAGATAGTAAGAATGAAGTAGGGTTATCAAACATTAATAAAAATGTTTATTCATTTTCAAATGAAGAACAATCAATTAACTTGAAGTTTGGATCGACACATATACCGCTGTAAAAACATTTTTTTAATATTGTATATATTCGAATGATAGAGCATATTTAATAGATTAATATTCATGTTTTTAACAAGCCAATAGAAATTTTAGTATTGAAGCTTGGCTATTATGTATTATGTAGAATTATAGTTATTTACACTTTAATAATGTGGAATGTCTGAGTAAAGTGATATGTATAGAAGAAACCTAATTTCATGGCATATCATTGCCTCAAGCATTTTTGTTTGTTCGCCAGTTCTGCTGTAATGAAGAACATAATAGTTCACGTGTAATTTTAAGAAAGCGTGGGAAACAAGAAGCATTAATTGGTGATTATCAGTTGTGCTATATAAAGTGTGGTCTCAGTTCGATGAATACTAAATCTTCACAAATATAGAACAAAGAAGGAAGCAATATTTGGTTTCACAGTTAAAAACAAAGCAATAAAAATGCACACTATTCTCGGATATCTAGATCAGTGTCTACTAAAGCAGTGACTAATTCATTTTTCTACCCGAATTGTCAAGGGTCCCTCATTATAGTTGGAATAAATGTTTAAATAGTTGTGTTCAACTGTAAGTCCAAAGCATATCATGAGTGAAAGTCAAGATATCAGACAATAAGACTTTAAATACTGTAAACAGATGAAAATAGAACCTGACAACTGTGTTTCAGCCCCCTGTTTGTTTGCATACAGTGTTGTATAAGGTAGTCTACATGCCAAATACATTGTGCAGTTTGAGAACAGTATGATTAGATTAGCTGCAAGTTTTTTGATGTGATTTTTAAAAACTGTTCTTTAAAAAAGCAATAGCCCATAACACAGTTCATAGAGTCCACGGGGTAGAAATTGTTGCACCTGTTTAACCAGCGTAAAACGGACACAAGACCCAATTTCAGGGACCAAAGTTTGCACCCAAGGACACCTGAAAAACGTCTGACCCAAAGTTGGGTCCGGCCATTTTGCAAGCATCTAGGGTAGCTGCCAAAAACAGGCTTTATGCCTCTTGTATATACTAATGAGCGGCCTAACACCTATTTAAGGACCCTTCAGGGAAATTGGGCTGTCTTGAGCGAAGCAGGCCTACTCCTGCAAGAGTGCTCCTCCTGGCTGCGCAGCACTCTTGCCGGCTGCTACAGGCGCTGGCAGCTTGCCCAAATTATTTAGATGAGGTCTGAGGCCCAATTTCAGTCAGGCCTCGAGCCTCCTGATTCAGGCGCGCGCTGTCTGCACAACAGAGTCTGCACCTGAAAACAGGCCCAGAAGAATTTCTACCTCAACATGTCAGTGTAGACTAATCATGACTTCCATCTCAAACATTCACTCTTTTCTGTTACTCAAAAGAAAAAGTCAGGGTAGGTTGAGAATGCTTAGCTACATGAACAGCAAACATTTTAAGAGCAGATAGACTTTAGTAAGAAAGGGATTTAAGGGCTATTGCATGAAAAGTCCTGCCAGGTTGAATTGAAAGAAAGACTTGCATTTATATAGCGCCTTTTACACCTTCAGGACATCCCAAAGCGCTTTACAGCCAATGAAGTGCTTTTGAAGTGTAATCACTGTTGTAATGTAGGAAATGCGGCAGTTTGCACACAGCAAGGACCCACAAACAGCAATGTGATGTTGACCAGATAATCTGTTTTAGTGGTGTTAGATGAGGGATAAATATTGGTCAGGTCACCGGGGAGAACTCTGCTGCTCTTCTTCAAAATAGTGCCATGGGATCTTTTACATCCACCTGAGAGGTCAGCAGGGCCTCGGTTTAATGACTCACCCGAAAGACAGGACAGCACTTCCTCAGTACTGCACTGGAGTGTCAGCCTAGATTTGGTGCTCAGGTCTCTGGAGTTGGGCTTGACCCCACAACCTTCTGACTCAGAGACAAGAGTGCTACCACTGAGCCACGTCTGATACCGCCCCATAATTCTGTGCCCATGTACAGAGCAAAATCCAGTTCACAAGCTGTTAACTTTTCACCGCCCTGACACAAGGGATCAAATGGTCTCATCTTAAAATGTCAATGGAAAAGAAAAATACCTAGGATTTATGCCATTAGACTACAGATTCTGGGCAACTAATTTTCAATGTTATGAGAGAGTTGGTGGGAGCATCACTTCTCTCACAACATTAAAAAGAGTCAAAAGTAAATTTAAATGTTCCCAGGAAGTCAAATAGACACCAGGGGAGGTTGGGCATCGTTTGATCTGAACTGAATGCATTCTTCTATTATGAACCAGGTATCAGTATATTTAAGCTCCTCAGGATGTGTTGTGTAAAATTCATAAGCCTTCTCCTCGCTGCCATTTTTAAAAGAAACATCACTAAAAATGGACACGAAAAGACCTTTCCACATAGCAAGATTGCAATGATTAAAATATCTTTTTTACAATCTCAACTGAATACCATTTGCAGCATTTGAACAAGTGGATGGAGTCTTATCTGACTAAAGATAAAACTTCAGCTATATTTAATAGAACAGGGACATTTTTTAAAAAAAAGTAGCAATGGTTTAGGAGTAAGGCTAACCTCTAGCTACGTCATCTCCACCAATATTCAAAAAACAGAAAATTAGATGGGTTGGTAGTTTAACTTATCTGTTCCAATTTTCTTTTTCGAGTACCAGCACCATGCTTTCAGTTTTAGGTTTGGGGAAAATTATTTTATCTGCTAGAAATCACTGTAGCCCAGTAAGAAACACTTCAAAATTTAGCAGTGCAAATCATCCTCTTGGCAATAACTCTACACTGAAATATGGTCAATCTTATATCATGTGCCAGCCTTAGCTCAGTGGTAATATTCTTGTCTTGGAGTCAGAAGGTCATGGGTTCAACATAGAAAATAGGAGCAGCAGTAGGCCATTCGGCTCTTCGAGCTGCTTCGCCATTCTTTTTTTCTATTCGTTCATGGGATGTGGGCGTCGCTGGCAAGGCCAGCATTTATTGCCCATTCAATATGATCATGGCCGATCCTCTATCTCAATACCGTATTCCCGCTCTTTCCCCATACCCCTTGATGCCTTTTGTGTCTAGAAATCTATCTAGCGCCTTCTTAAATATATTCGGTGACTTGGCCTCCACAGCCTTCTGTGGTAGAGAATTCCACAGGTTCACCACCCTCTGAGTGAAGAAATTTCTCCTCATCTCAGTCCTAAATGTCCTACCCTGTACCTGAGACTGTGACCCCTCATGTTGGACCCCCCAGACAGGGGAAACATCCTCCCTGCATCCAGTCTGTCTAGCCCTGTCAGAATTTTATATGTTTCAATGAGATCCCCTCTCATTCTTCTAAACGCGAGTGAATACAGGCCGAGTCGACCCAATCTCTCCTCATACGACAGTCCTGCTACCCCAGGGATCAGTCAGGTTAACCTTTGCTGCACTCCCTCTATGGCAAGTATATCCTTTCTTGGGTAAGGAGACCAAAACTGCACACAATACTCCAGGTGTGGTCTCACCAAGGCCCTGTATAACTGCAGTAAGACATCCTTCCTCTTGTACTCAAATCCTCTTGCAATGAAGGCCAACATACCATTTGCCTTCCTAACTGCTTGCTGCACTGCATGTTTGCTTTCAGTGACTGGTGTACAAGGACACCCAAGTCCCTTTGTACATCAACATTTCCCAATCTAACACCATTTAAATAATACTCTGCCTTTCTGTTTTTCCTTCCGAAGTGGATAACTTCACATTTATCCACATTATACTGCATCTGCCATGTATTTGCCCACTCACTCAAAATGTCTAAATCGCCTTGAAGCCTCTTTGCATCCTCCTCACAACTCACAATCCCACCTAGTTTTGTGCCATCAGCAAAGTTGGAAATATTACATTTGGTTCCCTCATCCAAATCATTGATATATATTGTGAACAGCTGGGGCCCAAGCACTGATCCCTGCGGTACCCCACTAGTCACTGCCTGCCACCCCAAAAAAGACCCATTCATTCCTACTCTCTGTTTCCTGTCTGTTAACCAATTTTCAATCCATGCCAGTATATTACCACCAACCCATGTGCTTTAATTTTGCACACTAACCTCTTACATGGGACTTTATCAAAGGCCTTCTGAAAATCCAAATACACCACATCCACTGGTTCTCCCTTATCTATTCTACCAGTTACATCCTCAAAAAACTCCAGTGGGTTTATCAAACATATTTTCCCTTTCACAAATCTATGCTGACTTTGTCTAATCCCGTTGATATTTTCTAAGTGTCTTGTTATCACAGCCTTTATAATAGACTCCAGCATTTTCCCTACTACTGATGTTAGGCTAACCAGTCTGTAGTTCCCTGTTTTCTCTCTCCCTCCTTTTTCAAATAGTGGGGTTACATTTGCCACCCTCCAATCTGCAGGAACTGTTCCATAATCTATAGAATTTTGGAAGATGACAACGAATGCATCCATTATTTCCATGGCTACCTCTTTTAGTACTCTGGGATGCAAATTATCAGGTCCTGGGGATTTATCGGCTTTCAGACCCATTAATTTCTCCAGCACTATTTTTTTACTAACACTAATTTCCTTTAATTCCTCCTTCTCACTAGTCCTTTGGTTCGCTAGCATTTCTGGGAAGATATTTGTGTCCTCTTCTCTGAATACAGAACCAAAGTATTTGTTTAATTGCTCTGTCATTTCCTTGTTCCCCATTATAAATTCTCCTGTTTCTGACTGTAAGGGACCTGCATTTGTCTTCACTAATCTTTTTCTTTTTACATAGTTGTAGAAGCTTTTACAGTCCACTTTTATGTTGCTTGCAAGTTTATTCTCATACTCTATTTTTCCCCTCTTAATCAATCGCTTGGTCCTTTTTTGCTGAATTCTAAACTGTTCCCAATCCTCAGGCTTGCTACTTTTTCTGGCAACATTATATGACTCCTCTTTGGATCTAATACTATCCTTAATTTCTTTTGTTAGCCATGGTTGGGCCGCATTTCCTTTTGTGTTTTTGCGTCAGAAAGGAATGTTTCATTGTTGCAATTCTTGCATTTGTTCCTTAAATGTTAGCCATTGCCTATCCACCGTCATGCCTTTTAATGAAGCTTCCCAATCTATCATAGCCAACTCATTCCTCATACCTTCGTAGTTTCCTTTGTTTAGATTTAGGACCCTAGTTTCGGATTGGACTACTTCACTTTCCATCTTAATGAAGAATTCTATCATGTTATGGTCACTCTTCCCTAAAGGACCCCGCACAACAAGATTATTAATTAACCCCTTCTCATTGCACAATACCCAATCTAGGATAGCCTGTTCCCTGTTTGGCTCCTCAACGTACTGGTCTAAAAAAAATCTCGTACACACTCCAGGAATTCATCCTCCACAGTATTATTGCTAATTTGGTTTGGCCAGTCTCTTTGTAGATTAAAGTCACCCATGATTACTGTAGTACCCTTGTTACATGCATCTCTAACTTCCTGTTTGATTCTATCCCCTTCATTACCACTACTGTTTGGAGGCCTATAGACAACTCCCACCAGTGTTTTCTGCCCCTTGGTGCTTCTTAACTCCACCCAGACTGATTCTACATCTTGATTTTCTGAGCCAATTTCTTTCACCCCACGACAGAGACTTGAGCACAAAATCTAGGCTGACACTTCAGAGTTGTACTGAGGAATTGCTGCACTGTCAGATGAGACATTAAACTGATGTCTCAACTGTTCTTTCAGGTGGATGTAAAAGATCCCAAGGCACTATTCAAATAAAAACAGGGGAGTTTTCCCATTGTCCTGGCCAACATTAATCCCTCAACCAACACCATTAAAATGGATTATTTGGTCATTTATCTCATTGGTGTTTGTGGGACCTTGCTGTGTACAAACCAGCTATCATGTTTCTGTACATTACAAGTGGCCACACTTCAAAAGTAGTTAATTGATTGTGAAGCATTTTGGGACGTTCTAAGGACATTGCTACATAAATGCAAGTTTTTTCTTTATAGCTCTGATTGTGTTACTTGTGTCAAAATATGACAAAAATGTCACCGCACTGTCATTGCTGGGATAAGTTAATATTAAAATATTATGTTGAAGTTAGCATGTTTGTTTGTTGCTTCTACAGTCACAATGGTAATTAAGGATCACTATGGGTGGTGTTCCAACTTGTCGTCATTAATGAGAATCCCTACGTTGTCAGTTTTCGGTAAAATATTAAGATGCCTACGTGGCAAAGAAGCAGAATGCAAAATGGTTAGAAAGGGTTAATTAGTTAGTAACTGAGATTGGTACAGGTGGCCTGGCCTCCTGCTGGGCCATATGTTTGCGTAGTCAGCAGGTTTGCATGGTCTTATCAATGTAGAGTCTTTGATGTGATTCAAGGACTGGTCTGAATGTCTCCATGTTTATGGCAGATCAATATAGGTAACGAGCTTAGCCAAAGTTGAAAGACATTCCAGGTTGGGAGATAAGGAACAGAAGGAACAGGGAAGAACATTCCAAGTTGGAAGGTGAGGAAGTATCCCCTTTGATGTCTAACAGCAACATGGTCAGCACATGATTATCTATGATTGGCCGGAAATAATGTAACCTCGCATGGCAACCTGTGCCCGGCTTATGATTGGTGTTGACTCTTGTGTTAATGATGTTCCAACCCCTATCGATCTGTATAAAGGTATGAGTTTTTGTCTTTGTCTTTGTCTTTGTCTCCTTATTCTGTTAGAATCGTTCGGATTCTCTCAGGAATCTGAATTGAAGCTACAGACTAAGACCTGCTATTAAAGTTGTGTTGAACTTTAAAATGTATTCGACTTCAGTTTTTACTGAACCAGACTGAGGGGAAAGAATCTGGATCGTCATTAACACCCTTTATCCAGCTATGCAGCAGTAAATGCCTTCACTCACCATTCAATTGGAACCATTCAAATACTGAAAAGCAGCAACATTGGCAAATGGGGCATTTAAATTAAAGCACTAGTGGGAGGAAAGTAGTTTCCAAGGGGAGGTGCCTGACATATAGCCACTTGCCATGCACCTGGCCTGCTTACATTCCCTCATGAGCCAGACTCATGCACATATACGACCACGCATGCACAAAAATGTGCATATTTGCTAATGTACATTAACAAATGTGACATTCTATACTGCTGGTAGTTGACAAACGAAAGGCACAAAATGGAGTTGAGAAGAAGACAGAGATTACTACATCTTACAGTACTGAAACTGCCTACTTCAGTCAAACAATTTATATAAAAAGGTAAATACGCTTTCAATGGAATGGAATGAATACTATCTAATACAGAGCAGTGAACTTATGCATAGAATGACGATCGTAAAAATGCCTCAACAACTGTAAAAGGATGATAAGAAAAAAATTGCCTTTAAGCACAAAAGTTCAAAGAAAAATAACATGCGTTTGTATAGCATCTTTCATAACCTCAGGATGCCCCAATACATTTTACAACCAAAGAGACTCACTGAACAAAATATTCACTCACGGATGGAGGAAGCTGTAGTAAAGTTGTCCAAGTTAGTCCCTGAAGCAGAAGCCTCATTGTGAAAATCTCAGGTAGTTTAGTACATTTTATTCCTGCTAAACAATTCCTCGGTACAGTATAAGATAATGGAGAGTCAGTTTATGTGCTGGGAGATATTAAATTGATTTTGATTAGCTGCTATGATTTTTGCCAGATTAACTAGTTTCTACAAGCCTAGTGTGAATCTCCAACATTGAACCTCCCATTCCCACCGCCCCCCAAACAAAAAAAAAGCAGCAGTGCAAGATGACTCTTTGCTGTGGTTCAGAATGAGATTTGTTTTCATGGAAGTGTTCATAAGTAGGATTCTAGTTTACAATAGTTACAAATTCATTTATTTTCTCCTTAGATCCAAGTTTTGTTGTGTTTGCATTGCACTGAAGCTCTGAACTGAGTAACTGATCCACGCAGACATGCAACCTGACACATAGCAACGTATGGTAACACACCACATTATCTCACTACCAAAACATGGAGACAATCTTCAACAATAGACTCTGTAATTACTTCAACGGAGGTACAATGCACTGATTCAATTTTCAGACTGAAGCATGAGCTTATCTAGCGAGTGGCTGAGCTATACACTTTGATCCCCGGTCTATGTCAAGTTAGCTGATCTCAGCATGGGCAGGAATAAGGACACTGGTTTAGGAAGAAGAAAATTATCCAGGGCTCTTGTACCTGATCACTATCCAGCAACCACTTGCTATAACCATTCTATGATTCTACAGTGGGGGAATGGGACTAACTGGATTGCTCTTACAAAGAGCCGGCACGGGCTCGATGAGCTGAATGGCCTCCATCTGTGCTGTAACCATTCTATGATTCTATGGTTCTAATCTCTGAAGGTGAGGACAGGATGATGCCCGCCCTTCCAATGTGAAATAGCCTGTCAATCATCAAGGCTCACACATGAATATTGACTACTTAGATAAGGTAACGGAGGGAGCACTGCATCCTTGGAATCATACCCCAGCAAGGACCATAGAGTAGTACCATAAAGAGAGGAGGAGAAAATTGGCATGAAAAAAGTGAGCTGCGATTTCTGGATTGAAAAAAATAATTCAAACTTGATCTTTTACTTTTGATTGGAATTAACTGCAAAGTGTAGTGTCAAAGAATCATTTTCTAGAAAGATTAAAATTCCAAGAACTGCCTTGATGACAGAGGGTTTGTATATAGTCGAGATGGATAATGGTTCTATTAACGGTTGTGTGTGTGACTGATTCAGTTTGAGGAATAAAATTGGTGCATCGAGGTCTGATAATACATTAAGTACAAGACTGAGTCAGCTAGCTATCCTAGCTCAGGTTCTGGGAACGATATCACCTATGTGAGGAGAACCATTGGAATTCATTCCCCTACTAGCCATATATTGTGAGTTAAGAACTTATTGGACACTCTGGGCTCGATTTTTATCCACCCACTATCGGGTGCGTTCTCGGCGGGGGGCCCCCGAAAATCGCGAAATCCAGGAGCGGGACCGGATCCCGCCCACTTCCGGGTTCCCCGCTGACGCGCCGGCGTGCGAGCGCAGCCCCCGCTGGTGGGAATCCCGCAGGCAATTAAAGCCAGCGGGATGCCACTTGACAATATTTAGTTTGGTATTTCAGGTCATTAACTGACCTGATTAAGGGACTATGTGGGATTTTGGAACAACATGGGACTGTTTCCCACACTGGGGGAAACACTCCCAGCTCGAATGGACGTGTTGCAGCTGTCAGCCTGTGGCAGCTGCAAAGGTCCATTTGACAGGTGGGGGGGGGGGGGTGGGGGGAGACCCTCACCCATTGCAGGAGGCCAGTCTGTCACTTGGGACAAAGTTTGGCCTCCACCACCCTCCTCTTGACGGTCAAAGTCACCAACCTGCACACTTACCCCGGGGTCCGGAGACATGTACCTACCTTGCGGACCCCCTCAGATGTACATCTTCCGGATGGGGGCCGCCGTAGCTGCAGTCATGACCTCCTCGGAGGGCGAACAGCATCACCAGCCTCGCCATCCACGCCGTCCACCTCTGACACGTGGAGCTCCACAACAGAGTGCTGTGACACATCCACCTGTACAGCCGGAGGGAGGGCGACCGCAGAGAGAGATGCGTCGCAGAGGGCACTACCCTCGCCACACGTTCCACAGACCGAGGCTCAGCCTCCTGGACCTCTCTGAGCAGCAGTGCACACGGAGGCTCAGAGTCACTCGACATGTAGTCGTGGACATCTGCAGCCTCTTTCATGCCGAGCTGCTCCTGGCTGGCCCGTGCACCATCTTCCTACCTGTCGCTGTCAAAGTCACCACTGCCCTCCCGAACTTCTCCGCATCCTTCCAGGGTGCAACCGGGGACATCGCCGATGTCTCTCAGTTGTCTGCGCAGAAGAGCCCTACAAATACACCTACACCCACTCTGCAGTGACACAATGGGTGGCATCAGTGGTGGGTCCTCATAGTGATACCCAGGAGCGGGCATTATTGCACAAACCGGACAGGGTTCGCGAAGACATGGCAGTAGTGGTGCCAATATAATGTGTGATGTGAGTTGTTCTGAAATTCAATATAAGTAACAACCATGACAAACCCTCAAACACCCTTGTGCATCCCCTTCATGCTCACGACACGTTTGTCTTACGCTGCCTACTGCACATATGTGATGCATGCCCTGTGGCTGCAGCACAGGTAGTGGCAGGTTGAGTGAGGCTGGCCGTGAAAGAGATGCATGAGAGGGTGAGTATGAGATAGAGCCATGAGATTGTATGAGGATTGGGTTGAGTGGTAGTGGCGGGATGAGTACTGGTGAGGTGAGTAGGTGCAGGTAAGATGAGGATGGGGTTTGAGTGGGTATGCGGGGTGATGTGACAGAGTAGTGTTGGCAGTGCAGAAGGAGATGTGGGGTGGGGGCAGTGATGTGGCAGACGGAGTGTAGGGGAAAGACTACGTGTACTCACTGTGGCTGACCTACTGAGGTCAATGGACTGCCTCCTGCACTGTGTGCAGGTGGGCGATATGTTGGTGGCGCAGATGACCCCCTCTGCCACCTCGAGCCAGGCCTTCCTGGTGGCGGAGGCGGGCCGCTTCCTCCCGCCCGCCGGGGGGAAGATCTGTGTCCTCCCCCTCCTCCTCACCCCATGTATTGATACCTGGGGTGAGGCATCATTAAACTGGGAGCAGCCTTCCCCCTGGGCTGCTCCATGCAGTCATCTTTGCTATTGGTTGCAGCATCTGTCAGTGGAGGACTGCCCCTTTAAATAGAGCACCTCCAGCTGACAGATCTTACTGCGCATGTGCAGCCCGCCCAACGCGCAGATCAGCAGCGGGGAACCCGGAGGAGCAGGTAAGTGGATCCAATTAGTGGTTTGCCTGCTACGATCGCGTGGGAAACCCACTAATTTCACCGGGCACGGCTTGCCCACCCGCCGAGAACCCGCACCCCTGCTAAAATCGGGCCCTCTGTGTCTATTCATCTGTTATCTTGGAGCATCCCATCCAAGTGAACAATGGAAAAGGAGGGGGTGTAGCCCTAATAATAAAGGATGACATAAGGACACTGGTGAGAAAGGATCTTGGCTTGGAAGGTCAGGAAGTAGAATCAGCATGGGTGGAAATAAAAAATAACAGGGGGCAAAAAATACTGTTGGGAGTAATTTATAGGCTCCCTAATAGTAGCAATACCGTTGGACAGAGTATTAATCATGAAATAAAAGGAGCTTGTAACAAAAGTAATGCAGTAATTGTGGGGGACTTTAATCTTCATTTCGACTGGGCAAATCAAATTGGCAAAGGCGGTTTCGAGGACGAGTTCATGGAATGCATTTAAAACAGTTTCCTAGAGCAATACGTCATGGAACCAACCAGGGAACAGGCTATTTTAAATCTTGTATTATGGAATGAGACAGGGTTAATTAGTAATCTCACAGTAAAGGATCCTCTGAGGAAGAGTGATCATAATATGATAGAATTTCACATTGAGTTTGGGAGTGATGTACTGAAGTCAGAAACTAGAGTCTTAAACTTAAATAAAGCCAATTACATAGGTATGAGGGGCGAGTTGGCTAAGGTAGATTGGGAAACCAAATTAAAGGGTATGACGGTTGAAAAGCAATGGCAAACAGTGAAAGAAATATTTCAATATTCTCAACGAATATTGAAATATTGAGAAATAAAAACTCCACAGGAAAAATGATTCACTCATGGCTAACTAATGAAGTTAAGGATAGTATTAGATTAAAAGAGGCCTATAATGTTGCCAAGCAGAGTAGTAAGCCTGAGGGTTGGGATAGTTTTAGAAACCAGCAAAGGATCACCAAAAAACTGATAAAAAGGGAGAAAATAGAATATGAAAGTAAATTGGCAAGAAATATAAAAACGGATTGAAAGAGCTTCTTCAAGTGTGTAAAAAGGAAGAGAGTAGCAAAAGTAAACGTTGGTCCCCGAGAGGCTGAGACAGGAGAAATTATAATGGGGAATCAGGAAATGGCAGATGCGTTAAACAAATATTTTGTATCTGTCTTCACAGTAGAAGACACAAAAAACATACCAGAAATAATGGGGAACCAAGGGGGTAATGAGAGTGAGGAACGTAATGTAATTAATATCAGTAGAGAAAAAGTACTTGAGAAACTAATGGGACTAAAAGCTGATAAATCCCCTGGACCTGATGGCTTACATCTAAGGGTTCGAAAAGAGGTGGCTGAGGAGAGAATGGATGCATTGGTTATGATGTTCCAAAATTCCCTCGATTCTAGAACAGTCCCAGTGGATTGGAAGGTAGTAAATGTAACCCCGCTATTCAAGAAAGGAGGGAGAGAGAAAGCAGGGAACCAAGGCCAGTTAGCCTGACATCAGTCGTCCGAAAAATGCTGGAATCCATTTTTAAGGAAGGAGTAACAGGGCACTTAGAAAATCATAATATGGTTAGGCAAAGGTTTTAGCCAATTCGTCAACATGGTTTTATGAAAGGGAAATTGTGTTTGACAAATCTATTAGAGTTTTTTGGGGATGTAACTAGCAGGGTAGATAAAGGGGAACCAGTGGATGTAGTATATTTGGATTTTCAAAAGGCATTCGATAAAGTGTCACATAAAATGCTGTTACACAAGATAAGGGCTTATGGGGTTGGGGGTAACATATTAGCATGGATAGAGGATTGGTTAACGGACAGGAAACAGAGAGTAGGGATAAAAGAGTAATTTTCAGGTTGGCAGGCTGTAACTAGTGGGGTGCCGCAGGGATCAGTGCTTGGGCCTCAGCTATTTACAATCTATATTAATGACTTAGATCAAGGGACCGAGTGTAATGTATCTAAGTTTACTGACGATACAAAGTTAGGTGGGAAAGTAAGCTGTGAGGAGGATACAAGGAGTCTGCAAAGGGATATAAACAGGTGAAGTGAGTGGGTGAGAAGGTGGCAGATTGAGTATAATGTGAGGAAATGTGAGGTTATTCACTTTGGTAGGAAGAATAGAAAAACAGAATATTTTTTAAATGGTGAAAAACTATTAAAAGTTGGTGTTCAGAGAGACTTGGGTGTCCCTGTACAAGAAACACAAAAAGTTAGCATGCAATTACAACAAGCAATTAGGAAAGCAAATGGCATGTTGGCCTTTATTGCAAGGAGGTTGGATTACAAGAGTAAGGAAGTCTTACTACAATTGTACAGGGCTTTAGTGAGACCTCACCTGGAATACTGCGTACAGTTTTGGTCTCCTTATCTAAGGATGTACTTGCCTTAGAGGTGGTGCAGCGAAGGTTCACTAGATTAATACCTGGGGTGAGAGGGTTGTCCTATGAGGCGAGGTTAAGTAGAATGGGCCTATACTCTCTGGAGTTTAGAAGAATGAGAGGTGATGTCATTGAAACATATAAGATTATGAGGGGGCTTGACAGGGTAGATGCTGAGAGGTTGTTTCCCATAGGGGGCATAGTCACAGGATAAGGGGTCGGCCATTTAAGACTGAGATGAGGAGGAGTTTCTTCACTCAGAGGGTTGTGAATCTTTGGAATTCTCTACCCCAGAGGGCTGTGGATGCTGAGTCATTGAATATATTCAAGGCCGAGATAGACAGATTTCTGGACTCTAGGGAAATCAAGGGATATGGGGATCAGCAGGAAAGTGGAGTTGAGATCGATGATCAGCCATGACCTGATTGAATGGAGGAGCAGGCTCGAGGGGCCATATGGCCTGCTCCTGCTCCTATTTCTTATGTTTTTATGTTCATTTAAAACATCACCTCAGTGAGTTGTAAAGCCATAACAGACTTTTTGAACAATCAGGTTATGTTTACCTTAACACTAAAGATGCGACACACCAGGCTTTATGCAGACACAGCCAAACAACTGCAAATTTTAGTAACATTAATATATAAAACATGTAGTTTATCAAATAAAGGGGGGTGGTTGTCAATTTTCTCCCCCCCCGCCCCCATCTCTCCTGAAGACACTACCTCCTACTGAGGTGCCATTCCTCAAGCAGCAGCAACCTCTAATGCCTCACCCAAGTGTCGTTCTTCCTCTGTGAGTCTAGATATTGAATGTTAGCAGACTATTCAACACCAGGGAAAGTAACAGCTGACTCCAATCCTCTACTAGTCTAATCTTGCCCTCCTTGCTAGGCTTCATTGCCTATCCAACAGGGATCACTGGGTAATGATCAGGAGCAAGAATTTTCTTCTTCCTAATCCAAAGTGCCAAGATTTACTTTGGCCATCAAGCTAAGATCAGCTAACTCAGCAGAAATCAACAATCAAACCTAGGACATATATGTTCATATAGCTCATTCACACATCACCTTTACCACTGGACAAACTACCTTGATTGATTTTCATTTCTTGGCAGCTATCCTTTAACCATTTTCAAAAAGTTGTGAAAGCTATGATGTACATCCCTTTAAATCATTACAAAGTAGTCAATTATGTCTTGTCTGCACATTTGCTGACCTCTAGATTTTATCTAGCAAGAGGCAAGTGAACAGTGAATTACTAAATGTTAATGACTGGAGCGAAAGTCAAGGGTAGATACATCAGCATAAACTTTCAGAAAAATGACTGTGGAGAGTCCAAAACTGCATCGTAAAGTAATTTATCAATAGTCGAAAGTTTCTATGTCAAGTAATTAAAAAAACGTTAGCTCTTAATTAATCATAATGGTAATTATTTCATGTGCCCTGCTAAAGCTCTTTTCTTTACAAATATCTCTGAGCAGGGACAGAAATTTATTACTGACACTTTTTTATTTCACCAACAGGTGTAAAGAGCAGCTTCCATTCATTCTATTTCTTATTGTGACAGGAGGATGTGAACTGTGAAGGCAAATGCAAATGAAGAGCATATTTGGGTAGCTTAGATAAAAGCAGCTCTTGAACAGACATTGCACACAAGAAGCACACAGGTAGGTGACAAAGAATATTCTTTAAATAGCTTTAAATAAATACTTATTTAAATGTGGGCAGGATCTCCACATTTCCTCTTTAGTGTCTTCTAATTCATCACACTACCCGCACCAGCCAGGAGTGCAGGGTAACCTGACCTGTATATTTTTCAATCTTTCTCTATAGACCACTGACAGTAATCAGCCCTGGTTGTTAAAAATAAAACTGATCCTTTCCAAGTGAAGTATGCATTCAATTGGGCAGATTGTTCTAAGTTTAGCTAAGCTACAGAACCATCACTATGGTTCTGCACCTCATCGTTCAAAAGGTATCTTGTCTGCAGATCCTCAAACTGTCCTGAGAAAATTATTCCACCAAATTTTGTAGAGGAAACTACAAAGCCCTTCTTCACAGTCCTACTTTGGCATTTGATGAAATCCAATGTCATTCCTGTGAAACCATCAGCTGCAGTCTCCACTGCTAAAACTGGATAGCCAAATGGTGAAGGAAAGAATACTGGAGCCTGGTCTTGCTCCAAGCCTTTATTCACGGAGTTTCCTCTTGCACACCACACACCCTAGCTAAGCTCTCCTATAAAAGGATCCAAGAGTGTCCCCAATCAATACCCACCATTAACCCCAATTGAAACAACTCATACAATTAATATCCACCCCCCACCCCCAAGTCTTTTCCTGTAACATGGTTCTCTGACCAGGTCAAAACGAGGCAAAATCAGATGGTTTTTCTTTGAGTTCTTGTCGAATCTCCGATCCACGGAAGAAGATGTTTTACAGGGGTTGTTTTCTGGGTGAATTACAGTGTTCTTGTTCACCCTACGTTTTCCCTGTGTTTGAATTCCAATGGACAGGCAATCCTAGTTTTGTCAAATGAGAAGTACGCTTAGGCCTCAGGAAATTCCTGGAAGGGGACCCTTTCTCTGCCGTCCCCTCGCCCTCCTCAGAGAAGATGGAGAATTCTGCTTGAACATTACAGTATAGCCCCTTGCTTTAGAAGATCCAATAAAAATACTATGCTGTAGTGTCTTTGCAATGTAGAAGTGGTATGTCCTTAAGTGAACCCATCAAAGAGTTTAATGTCTTCCTTCTTCTGATCTTAGTGGATTGGTGCCGTTATATGGACCATGTCTAGTCAGGGCTTAGATTAATTTAGATTGAAGCTGTTTCAGAGCCAGGCATTGGTGGAAGGTATGCTGATAGGATGATAAAATTGCCTGACTGCCAATCGACATTCAGGATCCTCTGATCACTTGACATAGCTCTATGAAAGCTGTATCGACTGGCATATGACTGTGGGCCAAACCTGCATGTTGCACTGATCTGTGACTAATGTTCAAGCAGGTTGTGAGGGGGCCCATAGACCCTTCTCCTCAGCTTCTTTTCCTACATCGGATCTATCGCAAAGACCACTTTCATTTATCTCCACAATATTCAGCCGCCTCCACCCATACCTCTCCTGCTCCACCACCAAAATCTTAATCCATACATTTATCACCTCACAGGTGATCTTCTAAAATGCCCACCTTACTGGCTTCTCTGCACTATGGCCTGCATCAACATTATCCTTGTCCTCGATAAGGTCCTCCTCTAGCTTTCTACACCTCAGAAAATCAACTTTACTATTCTGGTCCGGACCTGCAAATTCATCATGGCTTCGCCCCTCCATTTTTCCGTGCTCTCTTCCTGCCCTGTGCATACCCTTTGATCCTTCAACACCAGTCTACTTCAAATTCCCCACGGCCTCCGCTCCACTGTGGGCAGGTGCTCCTTCAACCACCTTGTCCCCAACCACTGCATTAACTCCTTTCCTCAGCATCTTCACCTTGCCACCTATCTCCCTGCTATCAAAAACCTCCTTTTCAATCATGCTTTTGCCTCTGCCGGAAACGCTTCTTTCTCCCTCCACCCCATTCAGTGTCTACTGCCCTATAAAGCACTCGGAGACATATTTTGTACATAATGAGCACTATAGAACGATAAGTTGTTGTTTCAACAGTAATATTAACTATTTTTGAGCAAGACAACTCGTGCGCAGGTACTGATTTACATGAATGTTGGAGTAGTTCCCATTAAGGATATGTAATGTGTTATGTATCAAGTGCAGCAAAGAAAATTATGCCATACTTTTCCAGTTTTAATAGTTTTTCCAGGTTGCCATTTACATTTGTGTAGGAAACAGGGGTATCTCATGGGTGCCAGTATAGG
This sequence comes from Heptranchias perlo, assembly GCF_035084215.1. NCBI lineage: Eukaryota > Metazoa > Chordata > Chondrichthyes > Hexanchiformes > Hexanchidae > Heptranchias > Heptranchias perlo. Next base: position 30,968,777 of record NC_090334.1, on the reverse strand, counting down.
TACTATCCTGTAGTCTGGCACAGTTATTTTGCTACTTAAGAAAGTGGTGGTAGGCATGTAACACCATTACTACTGATACTTTGCACTAGGTATAAGTCAAGGTCATATAATGCCAGTAGTTGAGGCAAGTAAAGATTATTACAACAACAACAACAACAACAACTTGCATTTATATAGTTCATTTAACGTAGTAAAACTTCCCAAGGCACTTCACAGGAGCGTTATTAAACAGAATTTGACACTGAGCCACATAAGGAAATATTAGGACAGGTGACCAAAAGTTTGGTCAAAGAGGTAGGTTTGAAGGAGCGTCTTAAAGGAGGTGAGAGATAGAGAGGCGGAGAGGTTTAGGGAGGGAATTCCAGAGCTTAGGACCTAGGCAGCTGAAGGCACGGCCGCGATGGTGGAGCGATTAAAATCTGGGATGCGCAAGAGGCAAGAATTGGAGGAACGCAGAAATCTCGGAGGGTTGAAATGCTGGAGGAGATTACAGAGATAGGGAGGGGCGAGGCCATGGAGGGATTTTAAAACGAGGATGAGAATTTTAAAATCAGGAGCCAATGTAGGTCAGCGAGCACAGGGGTAATGGGAGAACGGGACTTGGTGCGAGTTAGGATACGGGCAGCAGAGTTTTGGATCAGCTCAGGTTTATGGAGGGTGGGAAGATGGGAGACCAGCCAGGAGAGCATTAGAATAGTCAAGTCTAGAGGTAACAAAGGCATGGAGGAGGGTTTCAGGGAACGGATGGTCTCAGTCTTTGAGACAAAGTAGTCCATGAGCTCCTCGCACATTTCGTTGGAGGTGAGGGTGGAGGGGGCAGGGGAAAGGGGTTTAAGAGGACAATTTGTAGTGGAGAAGAGAAGCCGGGGTTATCTTTGCATTCCAGGATGATCCTGGAACAATAAGCAGTTTTGGCAGAAGAGAGCAGGTCCCGAAAGTGCTTTATGTGATCTAGCCAGATTTGGCGATTAATGGCTAAACCAGTTGTCCGCTGTAAATGTTCAAGTCTGCTTCCCTTGGACTTAAAGAGTGGAGATGAGGGCCATACCGGGAGAATGACCAGGGTGAGAGAGAGTAATTATTTTAATAGGGACAAGGGCATCAAAGGTGGAAGTGCGGGTGTGAGTGAGCAGATCGGTAGCTGAAGAAATGTCGTGGTGAATGGAGGGCCAAAGACTAGACTGTCGGGAATTTGAAAATGCCGCTGTAAGTGACTTGGGGGAGAGATTTTTTTCCAGGGGCAGACACAGAGGAAATCAGAGATGGCCTTATCCGTGATTGACACGATGGGAGTAGAGAGACCAAATGAGATGGCAAGGTCGAGGGGGTGGCCCTATGGGTTGGGGAGTTTATGTGGAGGGAGAGATTAAGGGAGGATAGAAGGGCAGTGAACTCAGAGGAGAGAAAGCATGAGTTGAGATGGAGGTTGGAATCGCCAAGAATGAGAAGTCGCTCAGTGCAGAGGTTGAGGGAGGAAAGCAGTGAAGATATTTCGGTGAGGAACTTGGCGTGGTACTTGGGTGGGTGGTAGAGAACAAGGATTTTAAAGGAGAGGTGAAAGGGGTGAAACAAGGTGAGATGCTCAAAGGAAGAGAAAGTGCCAGAGGAGTAGGGGGCCAGACCAAAGCGTGATAATCAGTGATACAAATTAGTTATGGAAAAAAAAAGATTTTTCTGTCTCACCTAGTAAAAAAAGCAATCGGAACTTCTTTTCGACACTTATGTCACCACTACAGTACTTGGTACCTCTCTATCCTAAGAACTGTTGCTATTAGAAATAATGTTCCAAACATCTGGGTAGATACATACTGTTAGCACTATTTAATGTAATTACAGTCCATCAAATGTCAAGTAATCCTTATATCAAGCACACTATAGGAAAACATCATGCACATAAACCATTCAGAATTCTGACACATGAATAAGGTGCACATCAGAATTAAGGATCATAGATATCCATCAGGTATCACAACTACCTTATTTATAACCTGTGGCAATAGACACATAGTGAGAATTTGATCCTGAACCTTGTTGTGGCTATTGTTTCATTACTCCAACAAAGAAAGTTGACAAACCCTATTTCAACTTCTCAGATACAATGTAAACAAATGACTGATGGGTTGTAATAATGTATGTAAGGAACTATTGTTCTTTATGAGCTGTTTGAGCTCTGTGCATCATGTAAAGTTTTCAATGGCAACCCCCAGGCAAGCTACCTAATGCTTGTCTCACCTTTCAAAAAACATCAAAGAAGACCATTACTGTGAAATCACAATAAAACACACATAATCATCTATAAAGTAGCTTTTGTGTACACTTTAAAATCAGATAATATATTGACTTTGTATAGGTTTTAAAGCCAATAGGCTGCCATTTTGACCTTTAAATTCTCCACCCATGAAAGTTGAACTTAGTCCAGCAGATTTTGACAAAAAAACCCTTCCTCTACATTACAAATGTCATTTATTGACAGCTTGATGAAAGATATAGAAGGAAGTATTATTGTTGTCAAAATGTACAAAGGAATTTACAGTATATCATTAGTGATCATATTTCTCCGAGCACAGCAATTCACTGTAACTGAATGTTTGAAAGAAATTCCAGTGTATGTATTTAATTTCAAAAGGCTCCTTTAACCAGTGCAAGTAAGATGACACTGTTAGGCTTGTTTTAACAAATACATTCAAGGGTTTTAAAAATAATGCTTTAAAAGGAGGATTCTACAAAAAAGACTGTCCATGCTCAAGGCACTCTGATGAACACTACTGGGGAAATGTTAAATTTAGATTTCTTTAATATTGTTTTTCTTCTCCACAGTACACCTGCATTCAACTATTTGAGCAGGGAAACCAGTGGGAAATTTACTTACGATTTTCAATGCAATGTAGTTTCATATTTAGTCAACAGAAGATGTGGCTACTGACTCGATTCACAGTTCAAATTTTTCATACACACTGGGAGAAATTCAACTTGCACCGAAAATGGTGGGTGGGGGCAAAATTGGCATAGCAGCCAATTTGCAGATGACATTGCACTGTCAAGGCCTCACTTGTGAAGTGGAGTCGCCAAGCATATTGCTCTTCAGTTACGTGCAGGTAAGGTGGTCTGTTCCTGTAGATACGCATGGTGTAAGGCCACCCGCGCCCTCCCCTCCTTCGCCCTCTTCTCCCAGCAGATGCAGGCCCCTGCACTGTGACTTACCGCTCTTCCTCCTCATCCTCCATCCCCAATGGCAGGTAGACTGATCAGCACACCCATCTTGGCAAAGAATAAGTTTTTGCAGAATCCCCTGCACAGAGACTGTCCTGCAGCTTCAAAAATTCACTGCCCAAAATGTTTAAACTCAGTTAAACCATCTTCAGCCAGAAGTGCCGAGTGGATGATCCATCTCGGCCTCCTCCCGATATCCCCACAATCACAGAAGCCAGTCTTCAGCCAATTCGATTCACTCTACGTGACATCAAGAAACGGCTGAGTGCACTGGATACAGCAAAGGCTATGGGCCTCGACAACATCCCAGCTGTAATGCTGAAGACTTGTGCTCCAGAACTAGCTGCGCCTCCAGCCAAGCTGTTCCAGTACAGCTACAACACTGGCATCCACCCGACAATGTGGAAAATTGACCAGGTATGTCCTGTCCACAAAAAGCAAGACAAATCCAATCCGGCCAATTACCGCCCCATCAGTCTACTCTCAATCATCAGCAAAGTGATGGAAGGTGTCGTCGACAGTGCTATCAAATGGCACTTACTCACCAATAACCTGCTCACCGATGCTCAGTTTGGGTTCCGCCAGGACCACTCGGCTCCAGACCTCATTACAGCCTTGGTCCAAACATGGACAAAAGAGCTGAATTCCAGAGGTGAGGTGAGAGTGACTGCCCTTGACATCAAGGCAGCATTTGACCGAGTGTGGCACCAAGGAGCCCAAGTAAAATTGAAGTCAATGGGAATCAGGGGGAAAACTCTCCAGTGGCTGGAGTCATACCTAGCACAAAGGAAGATGGTAGTGGTTGTTGGAGGCCAATCATCTCAGCCCCAGGGCATTGCTGCAGGAGTTCCTCAGGGCAGTGTCCTAGGCCCAACCATCTTCAGCTGCTTCATCAATGACCTTCCCTCCATCATAAGGTCAGAAATGGGGATGTTTGCCGATGATTGCACAGTGTTCAGTTCCATTCGCAACTCCTCAAATAATGAAGCAGTCCGAGCCCGCATGCAGCAAGACCTGGACAACATCCAGGCTTGGGCTCATAAGTGGCAAGTAACATTCGCGCCAGACAAGTGCCAGGCAATGACCATCTCCAACAAGACAGAGTCTAACCATCTCCCCTTGACATTGAACGGCATTACCATCGCCGAATCCCCCACCACCAACATCCTGGGGGTCACCATTGACCTCGGGGTCAGAGGCTGGGTATTCTGCGGCGAGTGACTCATCTCCTGACTCCCCAAAGCCTTTCCATCATCTACAAGACACAAGTCAGGAGTGTGATGGAATACTCTCCACTTGCTTGGATGAGTGCAGGTCCAACAACACTCAAGAAGCTCGACACCATCCAAGATAAAGTAGCCCGCTTGATTGGCACCCCATCCACCACCCTAAACATTCACTCCCTTCACCACCGGCACACCATGGCTGCAGTGTGTACTATCCACAGGATGCACTGCAGCAACTCGCCAAGGCTTCTTTGACAGCACCTCCCAAACCCATGACCTCTACCACCTAGAAGGACAAGGGCAGCAGGCACATGGGAACAACACCACCTGCACATTCCCCTCCAAATCACACACCATCCCGACTTGGAAATATATCGTCGTTCCTTCATCGTCGTTGGGTCAAAATCCTGGAACTCCCTTCCTAACAGCACTGTGGGAGAACCTTCACCACATGGACTGCAGCGGTTCAAGAAGGCAGCTCAGCACCACCTTCTCAAGGGCAATTATGGATGGGCAATAAACACTGGCCTCGCCAGCGACGCCCACATCCCATGAACGAAAAAAAATGGCGACCAACACAATTCTAGCATAGTTCGGATGCGGGAGACCACAATCTGAAATATTAATTAAAGAATCAATTACTGCCATAAGGAGGGATGATATATTAGCAGGTTCCTCAAATGAGGCCATATGGGTGGAGCTTAAGGACAAAAAGGGGGCAAGCACTTTGATGGGAGTGTACTATAGACCCCCAAACAGTCAGGGGGAGATAGAGGAACAGATATGTAGGCAAATCTCAGAAAATTGTGCAAATAATAGGGTGATAATAGTGGGGGATTTCAACTTCCCCAATATTAACTGGGATACTCAGAGTGTAAAAGGCTTAGAGGGTACAAAATTCTTAACGTGCATCCAGGAGAGCTTTTTGAGCCAGCATGTAGAAAGTCCGACAAGAGAGGGGGCGGTACTGGACCTAATTCTAGGGAATGTGGCCGGCCAAGTGGAAGAAGTGCTAGTAGGTGAGCACTTTGGTGACAGTGACCATAATTCGGTGAGATTTAAGGTGGTCATGGAAAAGCACAGGGAGGGGCCGGAAATAAAGGTTCTAAATTGGGGGAAGGCCGATTTTAATAGGATAAGGCAGGATCTGGCCAAAATGGACTGGGATCAGCTGCTTGTAGGAAAATCCGCATCGGAGCAATGGGAGTCTTTCAGAAGGGAGATTGAGACCATACAATGGCAACATGTTCCCGTAAAGGTCAAGGGTGTTTCCAAGAACTCCAGGGAACCTTGGATGTCAGGGGATATACGAGAATGGATTAGGAAAAAAAGGAGGGCTTTTGGCAGATACAAAAGGCTAAAGACGGAGGAAGCCCTAGAGGAGTACAAAAAGTGCAGGGGGATACTCAAAAAGGAAATTAGGAGATCAAGGAGGGGCCATGAAATAACACTGGCGAGCAAAATAAAGGAAAATCCTAAGATGTTTTATAAGTATATTAAGGGTAAGAGGATGACTAGGGAAAAAATAGGGCCCATTAGGGACAAAAATGGCAATCTGTGTGTGGAGCCGGCAGATGTAGGAGGGGTTCTAAATGAATTTTTTGCATCTGTTTTCACTATGGAGAAGGACGACGTAGACATAGAAATACGACAGGGGGACTGTGATATACTCGAACATATTAACATCGAGCGGGAGGAGGTATTGGCGGTTTTAGCAGGCCTAAAAATGGATAAATCCCCAGGCCCGGACGAAATGCATCCCAGGCTACTGAGTGAGGCAAAGGAGAAGATTGCGGGGGCTCTAACACATATATTCAGAACCTCTCTGGCCACAGGGGATGTGCCAGAGGACTGGAGAACCGCTAATGTAGTACCATTATTCAAGAAGGGGAGTAGGGAAAAACCGGGGAATTACAGGCCAGTGAGCCTAACATCAGTGGTAGGAAAATTATTGGAAAAAATTCTGAAGGACAAAATTAGTCTCCACTTGGAGAAGCAAGGATTAATCAGGGATAGTCAACATGGCTTTGTCAAGGGAAGATCATGTCTGACAAATTTGATTGAATTTTTTGAGGGGGTGACTAGGCATGTGGATGAGGGTAACGCAGTGGATGTGGTATACATGGATTTCAGTAAGGCCTTCGATAAAGTCCCGCACAGGAGACTGGTCAAGAAGGTACGAGCCCAGGGAGTCCAGGGTGCCTTGGCACTTTGGATACAAAACTGGCTTAGTGGCAGAAGGCAGAGGGTGATGGTCGAAGGTTGTTTTTGTGACTGGAAGCCTGTGGCCAGTGGGGTACCACAGGGATCTGTGCTGGGGCCCTTGCTGTTTGTGGTCTACATTAACGACTTGCATATGAATGTAAAAGGTATGATCAGTAAGTTCGCTGATGATACAAAAATTGGTGGGGTGGTAAATAGCGAGGAGGATAGCCTCAGTCTGCAGGACGATATAGATGGGTTGGTCAGATGGGCGGAACAGTGGCAAATGGAATTTAACCCGGAAAAGTGCGAGGTGATGCACTTTGGAGGGACTAACAAGGCAAGGGAATACACAATGAATGGGAGGACCCTAGGCAAGACAGAGGGTCAGAGGGATCTTGGTGTGCAAGTTCACAGATCCCTGAAGGCGGCGGAACAGGTAGATAAGGTGGTAAAGAAGGCATATGGGATACTTGCCTTTATTAGCCGAGGCATAGAATATAAGAGCAAGGAGGTTATGATGGAGCTGTATAAAACACTGATTCGGCCACAGCTGGAGTACTGTGTGCAGTTCTGGTCGCCGCACTACAGGAAGGATGTGATCGCTTTGGAGAGGGTGCAGAGGAGATTCACCAGGATGTTACCAGGGCTGGAGCGCTTCAGCTATGAAGAGAGACTGGGAAGATTGGGTTTGTTTTCCTTGGAGCAGAGGAGGCTGAGGGGGGACATGATTGAGGTGTACAAAATTATGAGGGGCACAGATAGGATGGATACTAAGGAGCTTTTTCCCTTCGTTGAGGGTTCTATAACAAGGGGGCATAGATTCAAGGTAAAAGGCGGGAGGTTTAGAGGGGATTTGAGAAAGAACTTTTTCACCCAGAGGGTGGTTGGAGTCTGGAACTCACTGCCTGAGAGGGTTGTGGAGGCAGGAACCCTCACAACATTCAAGAAGCATTTGGATGAGCACTTGAAATGCCATAGCATACAAGGCTACGGACCAAATGCTGGAATATGGGATTAGATTGGACTGGGCTTGATGGCCGGCGCGGACACGATGGGCCAAAGGGCCTCTATCCGTGCTGTATAACTCTATGACTCGATGACTCTAAAGGTTTTGCACCAATTTTACACCCAAAAAACAGGTGAATGTAAATTGAATTTCTCCCCTTCAGGATTTTACCTTTCACATCTGTGTGCTAATTATATTTTTTAAAAACATGTATCATCTTGCAAGATCTCCACATTAAAAAACTACCGCCTCCACTATATACACTGCTAAAATATCCTTTTCTCTTCTGCATGTTCAGAAAGGCTTCACTTTCTGAACCTCAAACGAACTTCTCCAACAAGCCACTCTGTTCAGAGATTTATTAAAAAACAATCTCTGACATTGGGATTTAAAGTGTATTGAATTTTATCACCTAGCCACAAAAAGAATGTCTTGGCACTAATTTTTTTCTTGCCACCCCAAGTACCAGAAAAATTACTGTGGTGACATCCTGAGGACTTATCCAGTTATACTTCATAACAGCGAAGATTGTTATCTGAAGTCATTACTCAGCCTGAAGTTTGGATCAGATGGTCCATAATTTAATCTGAAGATGTATATTGGTTTCTCCTTACAAAGGACCTTGCCAGGACTAAGTCTCTAGTGACCACATCAATGTTGTCTTCTTTGCAGAAGCTGCTATAGTATCCCTCCACTCATCATGACAAGGAGTTCAAGAGACTCTGTAGGAGGACATTTTTACTGCACAAGTATTTTGTAAGTAAAAACACCAGCAATGTGGTAAAGTTTCAGTGCCTTATATAAGAAAAGGTATATTATATCATTGAAAAGCTGTGAGAATCATTTGCTCAAATCATTCAATATGTTTCTGAAGACTTCCCGCATATTCATTCGGAATAGATTTGAAGAGGGGAGGGTTGATACTTTGTGGAAGTGATAGAAGGAAGTTGTCCAAGATAAGTAAAGGCACGTGAGCAAATAGGAACAAGAAGGTGTTAAAGGATAAGATTAAATAAGATTAAACAGACTGGATGCAGAGACAATGTTTCCCCTGGCTTGGGGGGGGGCGGAGGGGGGAGGTCCAGAACGAGGGGTCAGTCTCAGGATATGGGGTAGGACATTTAGGACTGAGATGAGGAGAAATTTCTTCACTCAGAGGGTGGTGAACCTGTCGAATTCTCTACCACAGAAGGCTGTGGAGGCCAAGTCACTGAATATATTTAAGGAGGAGATAGAGAGGTTTCTGGACACAAAAGGCATCAAGGGGTATGGGGAGAGAGCAGGAATATAGTATTGAGATAGGGGATCAGCCATGATCATAGTGAATGGCGGAGCAGGCTTGAAAGGCCTACTCCTGCTCCTATTTTCTATGTAAATGCCATTTTTTATGAGCGTAACAGTGAAGAAATAAAACTATTGGTATCACAGAAATATGACTGCCAACAAATATGGATAAGACATGGGGATAGACTGGTTATGGAAGACCTGTTATGCTAGTTAAAGGAGTGGTGTTGCTGGTAAGAGGCTTGAGCACAAAATCTAAACTGACACTCCAATGGAGTACTGAGGGAGTGCTGCACTGTCGTAGGTGTCTTCTTTTGGATGAGACTTTAAACCGAGGCCTCGCCTGCCCCCTCAGGTGGATATAAAATATCCCTTGGCACTATTTCGAAGAGGAGCAGGGGAGTTATCCCCAGTGCCCTGGCTAATATTTATCCAACAACCAACATCACTAAAAAACAGATTATCTGGTCATTTATCTCATTGCTGTTTGTGCAACCTTGCTGTGCTCAATTTGGCTGCTGCATTTCCTGCAATTAATTTAATTACAGCATTACAATGTGGCCTATATTACCATGCGGCTGGTGCTGGCTATCAGCATAACCCCTCTCGCCTGACCTTTTTCATTGCTAAGCTGTGATTAGGGCACAAGAGCCTGAGTTTGATTTCACAACTGCCCTTGTCCCCTGCAAGGCTCCATATCACCAATGACTGGAGCCTTGCAAAAGGGTTGATAAGTGCTATATCGAGTTTTGGTCACGGAGACACACAGGGTGACATTCATGTCTTGAAAATGAATGAGACATGATCTTACAGAGGTATGTAAGGTAGCAAATGGTATGGAAAAGGTTAATCTGGAATATCTTTCAAATTAAACCATGTCACTAAGCAAAGGGGTTCAGATTCAAACTAACAGCAGACAAATTTAAGACAGATTCAAATTTTCTTCACACAAAGAGTGGCCAAGGTATGGAATGGACTTCTGGGTATAGCAGTGGAGATGAAAATACTTGAATCATGTAATAAACAGATGGATACAGTGATGGGAGGACCTTAGGATCATTCGAGATGGAAGAGCAAAGATGGATCAGAAAGCCTTCTTCATGTGTATCTATCTTGTGATCTAATTTGAATCTGAATTCCACGAAATGCAATAGCAATGTCAGAAGCTCAATCATAGGCACGCCTGTTCTTAATCATCTGACATCTGGACCCTGAAATTATGCTGCGGGATACAAGCATAGAATTACTTAACATTTATTTGAAAGCCCTCTGTCTGCAATATTACCAGAGGTGTCAATCCATTTAAAATAAATGGGTGAATAACTCTGCTAAAAACTCAGAGAGAGGAATTTCAGATCAATGTACTTAAAGCACAAATTTGCAAAGCTGGCAAAACTGGGGCCAAATTTTGTGATTTTTTTTCAATAGACTTTCAGGAAAGGCTTAACCAGAAAGCTTGTCTGAGGCTCAGTTGGCTGGAGAGCGCAAAATCTGGCAAGACGGCAGTTCTTAAACGGCTGTCGCTCACCATAAAAGAGGAAGCTGTGGCGATGGCAGTGAAGGGGAATAATTGTTCACAATGTCACAGTGGAGATATGTAGGCAAAACTTCTCTCTTTGATATTGAAGAGTTAGTTGTAGGTCCTCCTGCAGGAAGTGCACCAAAATAGAGTGGTCCTATTTGGATTGAAGGCACACTCCAGGAAAGCACAGGTGTCAGCTGCATTGAGTCAATGAAGTCACCCAGCTCCCTCGTACCTGGCTACAAAAGAGGAAAAAGTGTTGTAGCATCAGGATCAAGGCGAAGGTAAGTGAACTCCTCACTTTTGCACTTTTGTTTGAGAAGCACATCAACCATTGCACAAACCTAAGTTAGGAACTACTTTACTCTCTTGGAGGTATTTTGAAGCACTGTGCACAACTATTGTCCATCAATGCCTCTCTGTCGTTGTGTCTCAGCTCCATGGTACACATTTCATGAAGATGGAGGTGGAAGAGGCAGGCAGAAACAGCAAACAAATGCTGAGGTATACAAGCCAAAGTGCTCCTATCCTGTTCAGAGCTTTCTCAGTGGGGTCATCAGCCATAGATGCAGATGATCGCCCTGAAAACCATCCATTCAGTGTTTTAATCTCCTTCAAATAGTGAGTCAACGATGGAAGACTACACAATGAAGGCATCATGATGCTACCCAGATAAAGGCCACTGACATACATAACTATGTCTCTGTGGTCAGATACCACCTCAGCACTATTTGATTGCAAACCCTTTCTCTTCATGAAGGCCATGGGATTGATATGAAGAGCCCTTGTGCCTGCATGGGTACTGTATGTGATTCTCTGCACTTTTGTTTCCTGCACAGCCGATGCCTCCTTTCCACAGGAAAAATGATGAAAATGTTGCCCTTGCAAACATAGTGGTTATCACTCCCTGAAACATTTGTGTACTGGAGATTGCCTGATGTTGCAGATGTGGCTTGAAAGGATGTGATAGCATGAAAGCTTCATGCTATTGTAATCTTTACTTCTAAGGGAAGAGCCGCCCTGATCCAGATGTTGTGTGCAGATCATTGAGCAGCAGATAGCACAATTCTGTGTCAGCTGATGGCACAACTTCTTTGTCAGCCTGTCTTGTGAAGCAGAGGTGGCAAAAACTGAATTCCTCTGACATGTCCAAATGCAGGTCTTGGAGAAGTGAAAGGTATAGTTAAATTGCCCTAGGGATTTGTGCACCTGAATTTTGTTGATCCCTTGTGATATCCTCTTCCTCATTTCAATTATGCAGCACATTCAGAACCCCCATGGAATACTCATCTCACCTCTTTGTAAAATACCACAATATGCAACAGCAATGCAGAAAAATATTGTTAGGGAAATCATAACATTGCAGGAGACCTTCTTGCCCTCATTAAATGTGTTTATGAGATCTTCAAAATCTTGTACTGTGGCCTCTAAAATAGGCCTTGTAAAATTAAGTGCACAACAAATCAGGAAAGCACAGTCGTGTGCCAAATTCTACAACATTTGCCTGCAGAACATAATGCCCTGGTGACGTGGGACATTGCAAAGTTTACCCTTAAGTCTTTACATGTTGGTATCGCAGCACAACTTCAGGGCCTTGGGCGGTGAGAAAAAAAGAACCAGGGAAATTAAGCCTCCGTTACAGAAAATTTCCGAAATAACTGACAAAAACAGAAAAATAAAATTGAAAAAGCAAGATCACTAGTAAGAACATTATTTTGTTGTGCAGATTTTGGTGGAAGACAAGAATAACAGTCTCTCTACTTAGCTCTCTAATTAGCTCTTTAATTAAACTTTGTTGTATAGCTAAACATTTTAAACAGAGCACTCTATCACATTGATACACATCTGACACTTATTTCCAGCAGCTTTATCCATCCAACAAAATTTGCCCATGATTCAAATTAACAGGTGTCTGCTGCATCATATTAATCAACATAGTGGTTATACATTTCCATATTTATAACTTATTTAACAATTCCTTCTCATTTTACTTTAAATTTCTCATCTTCTATTCACTATATCCAGTTTAATATATATTATTTTACTATCATATTTAATTAATATCCATATATAGCAGAGTTATTAGCATGAAACACTGGGAAAGATACTACAAACACACTGGGTAGTAGGTCATGTGAAATTACAGACTACCTAACAGCTGATAGAAGGTTCCCTCAGGAGTTTGTGAGCATCTTGAATAGATGGCCACAGGGAACATCCATCTTTTAGTTATTCACTCTTATTTTGAAACTTGTGCCTGAGTGACAGACCCCAAGATGGCTTGCTGCTACAAACATTTGCAGCATATCTTGACAATACAGGGCCAACAAAGGTTCTGCATCCCCTTCCCACCCTTCCTGCCCTAAACAATACAGCTTGAAGAAATGTCACTTATTCATGACTATAACCTTTACCATTTACAGGTCAAGCTCTCTTTTAACTATTCATGTTCACATTGGTTAACAGCAATTAACTAATAATGAACTGCTTTTCAGACAAAAAACACAATTAATCATGTAGGAAGCTGCCTAACAGAGCACAGAAAATAGCAGTTTAACTAACACAATGGATGATCTGTTATTTTGCACAGACAAAGGAGAATTTATTCCAGAAAGATTGGTTTGAAATTGGTTTGACAAATTCATGACTTTAACCTACTCCTCCCCACAGATGGGTTTTTCTCCTATTATCTCTTTGCTAAAGAATGACTATTCCTTGAAGCTCTTTGGGAAGAAGAAAGTAGGTTTCCTACAGAAGAACTCATTAAAGCAAAAAACATACATTCCATCACTGTAAAAATATATCTAATATCAAAATAGTTAGACACCAATATTTCCTTCTTTCAATATATCAATTAATTGCTCCATAAATAGTAATCATTTACTTTTTAAAATTTAAGCTTGTGAGGACTCATTGCAATTATGGACTTGCCCACCTTTAGAGTTCGAGTTAAGAATAACTTTAGGAAATGTCACCAAGATAAATAGCATTTGGTTAAGTGTGAACTTCCTATTGAATTCCAGTTCACTCTGACTTTAGTCCCACTGACGAAATGTACTTCTGAATTACAACAGCTTCTAATATTCCATTTATATCACAAACTGCTTAAATTACTTGGGACATGGCAGAGTGTGTGAGAGATCCAATTAACTTTAGTAATGCTGTATTTTCTGAACAGTATATGGAATAAAAGCCATAAATCACACCAGGATCAGGATTAAAATTTATGTCAAGAATGAAAGCTAGTGAGATGAAAATAGAGTTGTATTATCATGCATAATATGGCATGTAAAAAGTTACTATGCTGCAATGAGGCAAGTGGGGATAAAGTGAACATAATATTGAACTATCACTAATGTGTACGCAAGAAAATCTCTGGGCACCACGTTGTAGCAGCGCCGAACCTTATGTTCAAAATGGCTATGTAAAACATTTATGAGAAAATAATTATAATTTTTCAACTGACACTAGGCAGGACACCCCACATAAACATAATGCCATCAAGGCTCTCAGAAGAGGAATGCCAAATCAGATGGTACATTTCAAAATAAGTTACATTTCCAACCAGGAGAGTGACCAGCCACTATGCGGAAAGGTAACCATCGACATGTCGGTTTGAAAGATGAGTAATGGAGGAAAAAAATATGAAACTTGTAAATGTAATTTCATAGCCTGCTTCAGCATCTGCAGACCCCATTTCACAAGTCGCTAGGATTTTGGGGGTTATGGTTGAAATATTCCCTTGTGTACTAGTATCAAACCAGCTTGACATCAATATTTTCTACACCTGTATATCATTTAGTTGCTCCATAAATAATGATGATTTACATTTTTTATTTAAGCTTGTGAGGACTCGCTACAACAGCCCTGTCCACCTCTGCGCTCCAGTTAAGATTAACATTTTAGATATCTCACTTCGAATATTTGCCACACTGCAGCAAATTGAGGACTCCTTTCCCTTGGCAGTTACTTTTCAGTGGCTTTAGATTACTCCTCCTATCCAGTTCCTTGCTCTCCATTGCTTTGTCATTGCACTCAGAGGTGGTTACGGCCTGCATAACGGATGGAGTAGAGCTGGATTATGATCATAGTATCATAGTACAGCACAGGAGGGTGCCTTTGAAAGAGCTATCCAATTAATCCCATTCCCCTGTCAATTTTTTCCCTTCAAGTATTTATCCAATTCCCTTTTGAAAGTTACGAATGAATCTGCTTCCACCACCCTTTCAGGCAGTACATTCCAGATCATTACAACTCGCTGCGGCAAAAATGTTTCCTCATGTCGCTGCTGGCTCTTTTGCCAATCACCTTAAATCTATTGTCCTCTAGTTACTGACCCACTGGAAACAGTTTCTCCTTATCTATTCTATCAAAACAATTCATGATTTTGAACACCTCGATCAAATCTTCCCTTAACATTCTCTACTCTACGGAGAACAACCCCAGCTTCTCCAGATAACTAATGTCCTTCATTCCTGCCACCATTCTAGTAAATCTTTTCTGCACCCCTTCTAAGGCCTTGGCATCCTTCCCAAAGTGTGGTGCCCAGAATTGAACATAATGCTCCAGCTGAGGCCTAACCAATGTTTTACAAAGGTTTAGCATAACTTCCTTGCTTTTGTACTCTATGCCTTTATTAATAAAGCCCAGGATCCCATATGCTTATTTTAACAGCCTTCTCAACTTGTCCTGCAACCTTCAAAGATTTGTGTATGTGCACCCCCAGGTCTCTCTGTTCCTGCAACCCCTTTAAAATTGTACCATTCATTTTATATTGCCTCTCCTCATTCTTCCTACCAAAATGTAACACTTCACATTTTTCTGCGTTAAATTTCATCTGCCATGTGTCTGCCCATTTCATCAGTCTGTCGATGACCTCCTGAAATCGGTTACTATCCTCCACATTGTTTACTACATTTCTGAGTTTTGTGTCATTTGCAAACTTTGAAATTATACCCTCTATACCCAAGTCCAGGTCATTAATATATATCAATAAGAACAATAGGGAAGGAAACCTGCCGTCCTTACCCGGTCTGGCCGAAATGTGACTCCAGACCCACAGCAATGGGGTTGACTCTTAATTGCCCTCTGAAATGGTCCAGCAAGCCACTCAGTTGTAAAATCTCGCTAAAAAAGTCACAATAAGAATTAAACCTGACGGACCACCCGGCATCAGACCACTAGGCACCGGACACGACAAAGGCAAACCAAGCCCAGTCGACCCTGCAAAGTTCTCCTCACTAACATCTGGGGACTTGTGCCAAAATTGGGAGAGCTGTCTCACAGACTCGTCAAGCAACAGCCTGACATAGCCACACTCACAGAATCATAACTTTCAGCCAACATCCCAGACTCTTCCATCACCATCCCTGGGTATCTCCTGTCCCACCGGCAGGACAGACCCACCAGAAGTGGCGGTACAGTGGCATACAGTCAGGAGGGAGTGGCCCTGGGAGTCCTCAACATTGACTCTGGACCCCATGAAATCTCATGGCATCAGGTCAAATATGGGCAAGGAAACCTCCTGCTGATTAGAACCAACCGCCCTCCCTAAGCTGATGAATCAGTCCTCCTCCATGTTGAACACCACTTGGAGGAAGCACTGAGGGTAGCAAGGGCACAGAATGTACTCTGGGTGGGGGAATTCAATGTCCATCACAAAGAGTGGCTTGGTAGCACCTGAAGGACATAGCTGCCAGACTGGGCCTGCGGCAGGTGGTGAGCGAACCAACACGAGGGAAAAACTTACTTGACCTCGTCCCCACCAATCTACCTGTCACAAATGCATCTGTCCATGACAGTATTGGTAGGAGTGACCACCACACAGAGACGAAGTCCTGTCTTCGCACTGAGGACAACATCCAATGTGTTGTGTGGCACTACCACCATGCTAAATGAGAGAGATTCAGAACCGATCTAGCAGCTCAAAACTGGACATCCATGAGGCGCTGTGGGCCATCAGCAGCAGCAGAATTGTATTCCAGCACAATCTGTAACCTCATGGCCCAGCATATTCCTCACTCTACAATTACCAACATGCCAGGGGATCAACCCTGGTTCAATGAGGAGTGTAGAAGAGCATGCCAGGAGCAGCACCAGGCGTACCTAAAAATGAGGTGCCAACCTGGTGAAGCTACAACTCAGGACTACATGCATGCTAAACAGCGGAAGCAACATGCTATAGACAGAGCTAAGCGATTCCACAACCAACGGATCAGATCAAAGCTCTGCAGTCCTGCCACATCCAGTCGTGAATGGTGGTGGACAATTAAACAACTAATGGGAGGAGGAGGCTGTGTAAACAACCCCATCCTCAATGATGGCGGAGTCCAGCACGTGAGTGCAAAAGATAAGGCTAAAGCGTTTGCAACCATCTTCAGCCAGAAGTGCCGAGTGGATGATCCATCTCGGCCTCCTCCCGATATCCCCACCATCACAGAAGCCAGTCTTCAGCCAATTCGATTCACTCCACGTGATATCAAGAAACGGCTGAGTGCACTGGATACAGCAAAGGCTATGGGCCCCGACAACATCCCAGCTGTCGTGCTCCAGAACTAGCTGTGCCTCTAGCCAAGCTGTTGCAGTACAGCTACAACACTGGCATCTACCCGACAATGTGGAAAATTGACCAGGTATGTCCTGTCCACAAAAAGCAGGACAAATCCAATCCGGCCAATTACCACCCCATCAGTCTACTCTCAATCATCAGCAAAGTGATGGAAGGTGTCGTCGACAGTGCTATCAAGCGGCACTTACTCACCAATAACCTGCTCACCGATGCTCAGTTTGGGTTCCGCCAGGACCACTCGGCTCCAGACCTCGTTACAGCCTTGGTCCAAACATGGATAAAAGAGCTGAATTCCAGAGGTGAGGTGAGAGTGACTGCCCTTGACATCAAGGCAGCATTTGACCGAGTGTGGCACCAAGGAGCCCTAGTAAAACTGAAGTCAATGAGAATCAGGGGGAAAACTCTCCAGTGGCTGGAGTCATAACTAACACAAAGGAAGATAGTAGTGGTTGTTGGAGGACAATCATCTCAGCCTCAGGACATTGCTGCTGAAGTTCCTCAGGGCAGTGTCCTAGGCCCAACCATCTTCAGCTGCTTCATCAATGACCTTCCCTCCATCATAAGGTCAGAAATGGGGATGTTCGCTGATGATTGCACAGTGTTCAGTTCCATTCGCAATCCCTCAAATAATGAAGCAGTATGAGCCCGCATGCAGCAAGACCTGGACAACATCCAGGCTTGGGCTCATAAGTGGCAAGTAACATTCGCGCCAGATAAGTGCCAGGCAACGACCATCTCCAACAAGACAGAGTCTAACCACCTCCCCTTGACATTTAACGGCATTACTATCACCGAATCCCCCACCATCAACATCCTGGGGGTCACCATTGACCAGAAACTTAACTGGACCAGCCACATAAATACTGTGGCTACAAGAGCAGGTCAGAGGCTGGGTATTCTGCGGCGAGTGACTCACCTCCTGACTCCCCAAAGCCTTTCCACCATCTACAAGACACAAGTCAGGAGTGTGATGGAATACTCTCCACTTGCCTGGATGAGTGCAGCTCCAACAACACTCAAGAAGCTTGACACCATCCAGGACAAAGCAGCCCGCTTGATTGGCATCCCATCCACCACCCTAAACATTCACTCCCTTCACCACCGGCGCACAGTGGCTGCAGTGTGTACCATCCACAGGATGCACTGCAGCAACTCGCCAAGGCTTCTTCGACAGCACCTCCCAAACCCACGACCTCTACCACCTAGAAGGACAAGAGCAGCAGGCACATGGGATCAACACCACCTGCACGTTCCCCTTCAAGTCACACAACATCCAGACTTGGAAATATATCGCCGTTCTTTCATCGTCGCTGGGGCAAAATCCTGGAACTCCCTTCCTAACAGCACTGTGGGAGAACGTTCACCACACGGACTGCAGCGGTTCAAGAAGGCGGCTCACCACCACCTTCTCAAGGGCAATTAGGGATGGGCAATAAATGCCGGCCTCGCCAGTGACGCCCACATCCCATGAACGAATAAAAAAAAATGGCCCTAATACCGACCCCTGGTGTGGACCTTTGAATAGAATCACAACCCTCAGACAATTAAAGGTTTATTTTGTGGCCCTATTCACTTAGCGATGTCCTTTCACCCTGTGAGTACTGGAGTTTCTCAATATCTTTTTCCATCCTGTTAATTCTTTTGGGGAAGTTCAGCAACTACCTTTTTTTTGCTGTCATAATTTATGAGTAACATCTTTCTTCAGGTGTGGATAGAAGTTTTTGTGTTCCAAAATGTACCGACAAATTTGTAAAACTGTTTTACAAGAATAAATATTTTTGGTTTGGAGAAACACGGCTTCCTCAGTATGGGAGTTGGCAAGCATATCATAGAATCATAGACAGTTACGGCACAGAAGGAGGCCATTCTGCCCATCGTGTCCATGCAGGCCGAAAAAGAGCTATCCAGCTTAATCCACTTTGCAGCACTTGGTCCATAGCCCTGTAGGTTACAGCACTTCAAGTGCACATTCAAGTACTTTTTAAATGAGTTGAGGGTTTCTGCCTCTACCACCCTTTCAGGCAGTGAGTTCCAGACCCCTAACACTCTCTGGGTGAAAAAAAATTCTCCTCAGCTCCCCTCTAATCCTTCTACCAATCACTTTAAATCTAGCCCTCTGGTCACTGACCTCTCTGCTAAGGGAAATAGATCCTCCCTATCGCCTCTATCTAGTTCCATCATAATTTTATATACCTCAATTAAATCTCCCCTCAGCCTCCTTTGTTCCAAAGAAACAACCCCACCCTATCCATCTTTTCTCATAGCTAAAATTCTCCAGCCCTGGCAATATCCTCGTAAATCTCCTCTGTACCCTCTCTAGTGCAATCATATCATTCTTGTAATGTGGTGACCAGAACTGCACGCAGTACTCAAGCTGTGGCCTAACCAATGTTTTATACAGTTCTGGCATAACCTCCCTGCTCTTATATTCTATGCCTCGGCTAATAAAGGTAAGTATCCCGTATGCCTTCTTAACCATCTTATTTACCTGCCTTGCTACCTTCAGAGATCTGTGGACATGGACTCCAAGATCCCTTTGTTCCTCTACACCTTTCAGTATCTTCCCATTTATTCTGCACTCTCTTGCCTTTTTTGCCCTCTCCAAATGCATCACCTCACACTTCTCTGGATTGAATTCCATTTGCCACTTTTCTGCCCCACCTGACCAGTCCATTGATATCTTCCTGCAGTCTACAGCTTTCCTCCTCACTATCAACCACACAGCCAATTTTTGTATCATCTGCAAACTGCTTGATCGAGCTCCCCACATTCAAGTCCAATTCATCAATATATACCACAAAAAGCAAGGGACCGAGTACTGAGCCCTGCGGAACCCCACTGGAAACAGTCTTCCAGTCGCAAAAACACCCATCAGCCGTTACCCGTTGCTTCCTGCCACTGAGCCAATTTTGGATCCAACTAGCCGCTTTCCCTTGCATCCCATGGGCTTTTACGTTTTTGACCAGTCTGCCATGTGGAACCTTGTCAAAAGCCTTAAAATCCTTGTAGACTACATCAAACACGTTACCCTCATCAACCCTCCTCGTTACCTCCTCAAAACATTCAATCAAGTTAGTCAGATATGACCTTCCCTGAATAAATCCTTGCTGACTCTCTTTGGTTAACCCGTGCCTTTCTAAATGACGATTTATGCTGTCCCTCAGAATTGATTCCAATAATTCTCCCACCACTGAGGTTAAACTGACTGGCCTATAATTACTTGGTCTAACTCTTCCCCCCTTTTTAAACAACGGTACAATGTTAGCAGTCCTCCAATCCTCCAGCGCCACGCCTGTAGCCGGGTGAGGATTGGAAAATGATGTTCAGAGCCTCCGCTATTTCTTCCCTCTCTTCGCTTAGCAGCCTGGGATACATTTCATCTGGGCCTGGTGATATATCTACTTTCAAAGGTGCTAAACCCTTTAATACTTCCTCTCTCACTATGTTTATCCCATCCAATATTTCACACTCCTCCTCCTCCTTAACTACAATCTCTGCAACATCCCCCTCGTTTGTGAAGACAGATGCAAAGTATTCATTAAGAACCATACCCACATCTTCCGCCTCCACACATAGGTTACCTTTTTGGTCTCTACACCATATGCAATTGTGCACTTTGTTTGCAGGGCATGCTGGCATAATCAGCAGATCACTGATTCTGAAAATGAGCCAAAAAAAATCTGAAAGAAGTATGTGAGTGTGATTGTGCATCGTGACATCTGGGAGACCATCACCGCCACAAAGGGGTGTGCACTTCTTTTGTGTCGGCTTTCTTTGCTCAGTTTCAGCATTAGCGATCCCAATTGTGTCAAACATTTGCTGTTCGGGAAAATCTCTCCGTGTTTGGATTAGGCATTGATTTAGGGTTAGAGTCTTTATTTAGGGCAGAAACCTTATTTTATTGAAACAGGGAACTTATTTTGAGGAACTGAGATAGATTTACTGGGGGAAGATCTAGTATGAGCCAATTGTGCCATGTGATATTGGCCATTGGTGCTTGCACCTGTCATTATACAGAGTTGGGTTCATACACAGGGACAATGTATTTTTGAATACTTACCCAGGTGAAGAAAGCATTGCAGCAAGGTCATTTTAATAGCATGGGGATTGACCTCTGGAAAAGGTAGTAATTTAATTTACTAACTTTAAATATATTTTAAATTTTATGCAATTAATTTGTATGTATAAAGGTGGCTGCAACTGGTAACAAATGAAGATTTCCCAGTGAAACATTTATCAAAATGATTGTAAAAAAATGAATTCTAACATGATGAATTGTTGTAAAAAAGTGAATAATTCTCAGATTAAAAAGTGACAGCCTCTTGCAGTAAAAAGAATGATCTTGTCCTTGTAATTCTGACTGTCTCATTTAAGATACTACAGTGTTCAACCTCATAAATTCACAGAAATGTATTTCTCAACATTAAAATAAAAAAAAGGTTCCAAAATTAGTCAGAGTACACCATAATATAAATCCAAAAACTGCCTGTGGGAGCAGAGCTCTTGACGCCCCCCACCCCTAGGAATAACTATGATACCATGGATCAGAGTTGGGACACCATTCAGAAGGAGTGTGTACAATTTTAAGTTTGCTGCCTACCGCTCCTGTTCTTCAGCTCCTGCTGGAATTCTTATGTGCTTTTACCACCAGCAGTTGAGATCTGTTGAAGTGGTAGGCTTGAAAAATAACAACTACATTTTGATGGGGTGGCTGGTGATAAGTTGCTGTGTGTCAGAAAATGCAGCCTTCCTCAAATAATTGATAATGAAGAAATGTAATGCCACACACTCGTTTGAAGAGTATTATCCTGGCTTGGTGGTGTTATTACCCCAAGAAAGTTTGCATCCTAAAGCTTTACCTCGCTACAGGAGATAGCAATGGCATACAGGTAAGAAGTATTTAAATTGCGAGATGGGTCAATTGTGTCACAGAGATCCCAAACAACGGCCAATTCATTAGCATCATCTGACCATTGATGTTCATAAACTCTTTTGCTCCATATTAGACTTTGAAGACGGGCCTTTAGAAATCAGGACACAAACACCAAAAAGGGGAGCCAGAAAATATCACGCTGCAAGGGGAGAATTCTGCCCTGGTCAGGATGAGTTTGTGTTTTTCTGTTAAGTAAATGAACTACTTTGAAGTGTAGTCATTATTCTAAGGTAGGGGAACGTGGGGGTAGAAATTTGGACACACCCATTTTTGGGCATGTGGGGAACGCAGGGTACGATCCCTGAGCGTGAATGATGAGGCCTGAGGCTCCCGATATTAGACCTTAGGCCTCATCTCCATCAAGCCGGCATGGCGCGAAGAGTTAATGAAGATCAAATGGCTGCTAGAGTTGCAGCGGCCCTCAAGTAAGTGAGGATCGGGGAAGGAGAAATAGAGGTCGAGGTTGGGGGGGGGGTGGGGTGATCAGAGGCTGGGTCGGCAGATCAGAAGCCGAGGAGGGAGATAGGAGGTGTAGCGGGTTTGGAGGCCCGCCTGCTTTAAACACGGAGTTGGAAGGAGCACTCCTGCTCCTCTCGGCTTCACATTCAGGTAAGTATATTTTTTAAATTTGCCTTTTTGGTAACAGGCAGTCCCAGGGTCTGGTTTCCCTGTGTGTAGCCGGCACTGGTGTCAGCTGCCTCAAGGCAAACCAATCTTGCAGCAGGGTCCTCAGACAGGCAGTAGGCCCCTTAATTATATATGCAAAATGCCTAACGACTGTTTCAGGTATGAGCACTGCATGACCGTTTTTTGTCCTTTCCCAAAATGGCCAGAGGCGCACTTCTGACTGGAAATGTGCTTGCTGCCTGCCATATTGGAGGCTTTGTACGCCCATTAGTGCCCAAAATATGGCGGTGAATGGTCAAATTTATAGGTCGCAGCAGCCAATTTGCACACAACAAAGCCCCACAAACAGCAGTGACATAAGTCACCAGATAATCTGTTTCAATGGTATTGATTGAGGAATAAGTGTTGGCCAGGAGAAGTCCCCTGCTCTTCTGCAAATAGTGCCATGGGGTCTTTTACATCCACCTAAGAAAGCAGTTGGGGCCTTGGTTTAACGTCTCTTCCAAAAGACAGCACTTTCAGCAGTGCAACACTCCCTCAGTACTGCACTAAAGTGCCAGCCTATATTACATGCTCGAGTCTCTCGTGTGGGAGTCAAACCCACAACTTTCTGACTCAGAGGTGAGAGTGCTACCACTGAGCTGAGGCTGACACTGACCAAATCTCTCTCATCATACTCAATGTTCTGTATGTTTTGTCTACTGTGGACTAAAACAGCTTACGAATGCAATCAAACCAAACTTAGTGTTGACTTACCACCTTCTTCACCTACAGATATCCACTTGGGGTCAGTAGTGTGAGTCCCTCCCTTAAGCAGTCTACTCACCTGCTTCTTACAGAAGATGACTCCCGTTGCCCTCTAACTAATAGCTTGGTTGAAGGAGTACATGCACATAGCACACGGGGGGGGGGGGGGGGGAGGGGGGGTTAGAAATTGGTATGCGTAGCACCCATTTTTCAGGCATAAAATGGCGCAACGCTGACGAATTTAGCCATGGTACGGCCCACGCCCAAACTGTGTGTGCATCCAGGCCGCTGCTAAATTCTTTAGTCCCCGTTTTGAGGCATCCTGAACTGCAATCTAAAAGGGGCGTCAGGCTCCTTGCATGTGTAAATTAGGGGCCTAATGCCTGTTGAAACACCCCTCTGTAAAATTAGTTTACCTGATCGGAGCAGGCGACAGGCCTGTCTGGCTCGGAATTCTTCAGCAGCCTCTGTAGCCGCCAACGAATAGTATATTTATTTTAATTAAAAATTTTTAAAATACCTTCTGGTGGAGCCGAAAGAAGCAGGAGTGCTCCCCCGACTCCACAGCTCATGCATAAAATATTAATAGGGCCTGAGACCCAATTTCGGGCCGGCCTCAGGTCTCTTGGTTGGGGAGAGAGCTGCCTCTGCAGTGTCGAGTCTGGGCCTGAAAATGAGCCCATGGTGCATTTCTACCCTGAGGTCTGCTTCAAAGGTGTTTCACTGTTGCACTTTCAGGTCTCGTTACCACACGAGTAGATATAGGGCAGAAGGCAGCAATTACTGTAAGAAGTGGGTGACTTGACCGCTTATGGGAGCGTCTCACACCAAGTAGATATCTGCAGCAGATCAAAATTTGTAACACTGCCATTTCTCCAGTTTATATTTCTTTTGTTCCTCCCAACCTGAAAAAATATCATTTGAAGAACACAAAACAAATTTTGAAAAAGAACTTACATTTTTAATGTTAAATGCTTTTTGTTTGCAAAATGAGTGTCTCCAACTTTAAGAACTTAATGTAAATAAGTCAGGAATTCATGCAGGGCTTCAAATGTAATGCCCTCAACTATATGGCATGCTTGGCACTGATATGACGTAACAGCCAATTTTTTTTAAAATGAAGGTTTAAAAAGAAGTCGGGCATGCTGTGTGGGCTTTAGGTTTGTTAAGATGGAACGCAGCTGATTATTTCATCAGCTCTTTGCTATCATTGGAAATTTCACTCAAAGTCACAGGCATTCAAGTATACCGGAACATAGCTCTCCTTAATCTCACTCAAGATAGTGGAGTCTTGATTTCATCTCAGAAATATCCCTACACTATATGGTGTAAGTGAGTGATTCATGTAACTTCTGACAAAAATGCTAAAAATATTGAGGATTCTAAAATTCTAAAAATGTGTGATAAACTTACATTCCATTAATTTAATTTTACAAATTTAGGCCTGCAGGGTAACATAGCCAATGCTGAATAACAAACTGTTTAGATTTTGTGATAGCAGGTTTACAAACGTAGATCAAACTTGTACTTAAACTTCAAGGTTCACCATATTTATTTAAACTGTACAGTAATTCAACAAGAGGTGCTAAAAGATAAATCTCTTTTGAAAGATATGCATAATTACACATAATGTGAGGCATCATTATTGCTATCTGTTTACCCAAAGCAATCACCAGTGAATTTACCACTGTCTCTACTGTGTTATTACATCTATTTTCTGCCTGTAGCTCGGGAGCTAATCTGTGTAAATTCTCTGTTGCTATCTGCCTGCCTGTATCAGCACACAGATGAGTGACAAGGTTGTGGTAAACTAGCAGCTACAGTATTTCCTCTTCAAGATTTATGTATTGAAAAAATTGTATAATAATTTTTTAAATATGAAAACAAAATTATAAAGTACAGCACATATCTACAGTTGCATGACATTTTTACAAAGTAGACAACATAAATGCTACCATTCACTGGAGAGTAAAATGGTAATTTTCTGGAACAGGTTGTTCTTTTATCATCATAATCCAAATCTCTCCACCACCATCTTATAATGATAGCCTCAGGTAAGATAAGACCACACAGATTCCTAGTAACATGGGAAACTAACATGACTGTCCCCTTTGTTCTAAATGGTTAGCCTAAAGGTGACCTTACTTTCTAGCACTGCACACCCCAAGACTCTTTCCATCTGTTCCTATTACTTTAAGGATAGTTGATGATGTGTTAGTAGCACTAGAATAGGCATCACTACACCTTAAGGCAAGTTCCCTGACATCTGACACCTCACAGATGAAGTTGTGCTTCATCTGGATAATGTTGAGCATGATCAAGCGGTCAACAAAAACATTTAGAAAGGTACCTAAATTCATCAAAATGACATTTACATTTAAATAAGTAAAATTTAAAATGAAGTAGAACAATTTCAAATCAGTATTATCAACATTAATTTTATGAATGTGAAACTTTCAAAACAAAGATCCTAAATTAAATTATCCTTGACTAGCTTGCATACTAGTAGAAAACTCCATATTAATTGCATGGGAAATCACTGTTGTTTGGGAAGATCAAGAAATCATTTGTCCCAATGACATATTGAAAGATCTTAGATGGGTTGGCTTTGTCAATTTAAATTCCTACTTTGGTGACTTAATCAGCATTCAGAGTGCATCCTCCCCCTACCCGATAAGGGTCCAAGCTGAAGAACCTTTGCAAAGGAAACTTCTTCTGAAATTCCTTCCAATGCACAAAAAACCCTTCTGGATAACCCAAACTTCCAAGCAGGATTTCAGATATCCTGGGAAATATGGAAACATAAGTGAGGGCCTTTGGTTTATCATCCAGACGATCACATTTGAGGGTTCACCATGCCAAAAAGTTACGGGAAATCCAATTAACATGGGGAATATGGAAAAATTCAAGGCATTATCTTTCCCTGGGCGAAGTCCCACTAAAAATACAAGTATGCCACTGCTTAAGGAGAACTATCTGATATGACAAGCTCTTTACCCTATTACTGGCTCCAGGTCGTGGCCAAAGATTGAGTAATCACAAGATCAATCTGGGTAAAATCATGTGCATGAACTTTATTCAGTATGCTTGGTACACTGTTCTGGAGGGTATCTTGAAAAGAGAGTTTTTGCCTGAGCATCTAGCTATTTTATGTGTCAGTTGACAAATTCACTTTCTTCTCAATCACTGCGTATTTTCCCAGTTTGTTCCTTCCTTATTTGCATTTATGTGCATGAAGTGTGTCCAGCTGCAACTACTGGCTAACCGCACTTCAGAGCTGGAGCTGCGGGTGGATTCACTGTGGAGCATCCGCGATGCTGAGATTATCGTGGGTAGCACGTTCAGTGAGGTGGTCACACCAAAGGTAAAGATTACGCAGGCAGAAAGGAAATGGGTGACCGCCAGGCAGAGTAAAAGGACTAGGCAGGTAGAGCAGGAGTCCCCTGGGGCCATCTCCCTCTCAAACAGATATGCCGCTTTGGATACTGATGACGGAGATGGCTTTTCAGGGGAAAGCAGCAAGAGCCAAGTTCATGGCACCACGGATGGCTCTACTGCACAGGAGGGGAGGAATAAGAGTGGCAGGGCTATATTGATAGGGGATTCAATTGTAAGGGGAACAGATAGGCATTTCTGCGGCCGCAAATGTGACTCCAGGATGGTATGTTGCCTCTCTGGTGCTAGGGTCAAGGATGTCACGGAGCGGCTGCAGGGCATTCTGGAGGGGGAGGGTGAACAGCCAATAGTCATGGTCCATATCGGTACCGACGACATAGGTAAAAAGACGGATGAGGTCCTGCAAGGTGAATTTAAGGAGTTAGGAGATAAATTAAAAAGCAGGACCTCAAAGGTAGTGATCTCAGGATTACTACCAGTGCCACGTGCTAGTGAGTATAGGAACAGGAGAATAGACCAGATGAATGTGTGGCTGCAGGGATGGTGTAGGAGGGAGGGATATAGATTCCTGGGACATTGGGACCGGTTCTGGGGAAGGTGGGACCTGTACAAGCGGGATGGGTTACACCCGAGTGGGTCCGGGACCGATGTCCTTGCGGGGGTGTTTGCTAGTGCTGTTGGGGAAGGTTTAAACTAGAATGGCAGGGGGATGGGAACCTGAGCAGGGAGGCAAAGGAGGGGGAAACAAGGATAGAAACAAAAGACAGAAAGGGAAGAAGCAATAGTGGAAGGCAGAGAAAACAAGAGCGAAAAACAAATAGGGCCATAGTACAAAATAAAACTAAGACGACTAGCAATCTTAAAAAGACAAGTCTAAAGGCATTGTGCCTTAATGTGCGGAGCATTCGCAATAAGCTAGATGAATTAACAGTACAGATAGATATTAACGGTTATGATATAGTTGCGATTACGGAGACATGGCTGCAGGGTGACCAAGAATGGGAACTGAACATCCAGGGGTATTCAATATTTAGGAAGGACAGGCAAAAAGGGAAAGGAGGTGGGGTAGCGTTGGTAGTAAAGGAGGAAATCAATGCAATAGTGAGGAAGGGTATTGGCTCGGAAAATCACGATGTGGAATCTGTATGGGTGGACCTAAAAAAACACGAAGGGGCAGAAAACATTGGTGAGGGCTGTCTATAGGCCCCCAAACAGTATTGGAGATGTAGGGGAGGGCATTAAACAGGAAATTAGAGACGCATGTAAGAAGGGTACTACTATAATCATGGGTGACTTTAATATACATATAGATTGGTCAAACCAAATTAGCAATAATACTGTTGGGGAGGAATTCCTGGAGTGTGTACATGATGGTTTTCTAGACTAATACGTTGAGGAACCAACCAGAGAACAGGCGATCCTCGACTGTGTATTGTGCAATAAGAAAGGATTAATTAACAATCTTGTTGTGCGGGGTCCCTTAGGGAAGAGCGACCATAACGTGATAGAATTCCTCATTAAGATGGAGAGTGAAGCAGTTGAATCTGAAACTAGGGTCCTGAATCTAAATAAAGGAAATTATGAAAGTATGAGGGGCGAGTTGGCTAGGATAGATTGGGGAACATTACTAAAAGGGATGACGGTGGATAGGCAATGGCTAATATTTAAAGAACGTTTGCAGGAATTACAACAGTTATTCATTCCTGTCTGGTGCAAAAATAAAACAGGAAAGGTGGCTCAACCGTGGCTTACAAAAGAAATTAGGGATACTATTAGATCCAAAGAGGAGATATATAAAATTGCCAGAAAAAGCGGCAAGCCTGAGGATTGGAAGCAGTTCAGAATTCAGTAAAAGAGGCCAAAGAGATTGATTAAGAGGGGAAAAATAGAGTATGAGAGTAAACTAGCAGGGAACATAAAAACTGACTGTAAAAGCTTCTATAAATATGTCAAGAGAAAAAGATTAGTGAAGACAAATGTAGGTCCCTTACAGTCAGAAATGGGGGAAATTATAATGGGGAAAAAAGAAATGGCAGAACAATTAAACACATATTTTGGTTCTGTCTTCACAAAGGAGGACACAAATAACCTCCCAGGAACATTAGGGAACCAAGGGTCTAGTGAGAGGGAGGAACTGAAGGAAGCTAGTATTAGTTAAAAAAAAAGTGCTAGGGAAATTAATGGGGCTAAAGGCTGACAAATCCCCAGGGCCTGATAATCTACATCCCAGAGTACTAAAGGAAGTGGCCCTGGAAATAGTGGATGCATTGGTGATCAACTTCCAAAATTCTATAGACTCTGGAACAGTTCCTACAGATTGGAGGGTGGCAAATGTAACCCCACTATTTAAAAAAAGGAGGGAGAGAAAAAAACAGGGAATTACAGACAAGTTAGCCTAACATCAGTAGTGGGGAAAATGCTAGAGTCCATTATAAAAGATGTGATAACAGAACACTTGGAAGGCATTAACAGGATTGGACAAAGTCAGCATGGGTTTATGAAAGAGAAATCATGCTTAACAAATCTACTGGAGTTTTTTGAGGATGTAAATAGTAGAATAGATAGGGGAGATCCAGTGGATGTGGTGTATTTGGATTTTCAGAAGGCTTTTGATAAGGTCCCACGTAAGAGGTTAGTGTGCAAAATTAAAGCACATGGGATTGGGGGGAATATACTGGCATGGATTGAGAATTGGTTGACGGACAGGAAACAGAGAGTAGGAATAAACGGGTCTTTTTCCGGGTGACAGGCAGTGACTAGTGGGGTACCGCAGGGATCAATGCTTGGGCCCCAGCTATTCACAATATATATCAATGATTTGGATGAGGGAACTAAATGTAACATTTCCAAGTTTGCAAACGACACAAAGCTGGGGTGGAATGTGAGCTGTGAGGAGGATGCAAAAAGGCTCCAATGTGATTTAGACAAGTTGGGTGAGTGGGCAAGAATATGGCAGATGCAGTATAACGTGGATAAATGTGAGGTTATCCAGTTTGGTTGTAAAAACAGAAAGGCAGATTATTATCTGAATGGTGAGAGATTGGGAAAAGGGGAGGTGCAAGGAGACCTGGGTGTCCTTGTGCATCAGTCGTTGAAAGCGAACATTCAGGTGCAGCAAGCAGTTAGGAAGGCGAATGGTATGTTGGCCTTCATTGGAAGAGGATTTGAGTACAGGAGCAGGGATGTCTTCCTGCAGTTATACAGGGCCTTGGTGAGACCACATCTGGAGGATTGTGTGCAGTTTTGGTCTCCTTATCTGAGGAAGGATGTCCTTGCCATGGAGGGAGTGCAACGAAGGTTTACCAGACTGATTCCTGGGATGGGAGGACTGACATACGAGGAGAGATTGGGTCGACTAGGCCTGTATTCACTAGAGTTTAGAAGAACGAGAGGTGATCTCGTTGAAACATATAAAATTCTAACAGGACTAGACAGATTAGATGCAGGGAGGATGTTCCCGATGGCTGGGGAGTCCAGAACCAGGGGTCACAGTCTCAGGATATGGGGTATGCCATTTAGAACTGAGATGGGGAGAAATTTCTTCACTCAGAGGGTGGTGAACCTGTGGAATTCTCCACCACAGAAGGCAGTGGAGGCCAACTCATTAGATGTATTCAAGAAGGGGATAGATATATTTCTTACTGCTAAAGGGATCAAGGGATATGGAGAAAAAGCAGGAACAGTGTACTGACTTAGATGATCAGCCATGATCATTTTGAATGGCGGAGCAGGCCCGAAGGTCCAAATGGCCTACTCTTGCTCCTATTTTCTATGTTTCTATCTTACTTT
Source organism: Heptranchias perlo (assembly GCF_035084215.1). Lineage (NCBI taxonomy): Eukaryota > Metazoa > Chordata > Chondrichthyes > Hexanchiformes > Hexanchidae > Heptranchias > Heptranchias perlo. The sequence continues at coordinate 30,938,264 of NC_090334.1, read as the reverse complement.
TGGCCTGTCCCACCCTCACACCCCTAACTCTCTGCAATTTCTTCCCATTCTAATTTAATTTTACAAAGCTGCTCAATATGAACAATGGAAACCGTAATCACAGTCTGAGTGTCCAACCACACCAACTACAACATACTGCAGAACCAATAGCATCAATGTGCCAACATCCATACAACAGTTATATTTGTATAGCACCACTAATGTAAAAACGTTCCAAAATGCTTCATAGAGGCATTATCAAAAATACTGATGCCAAGACAAAAAAGGACATATCAGGAGGGGTGACCAAAAGTTTGGTCAAAGAGGTGGGTTATAAGGAGATTCTTAAATGACAAGAGGGAGGTGGAGAGGCTGTGGGGTTTAGGAAGGGAATCTCAGAGCACGAGGCATAGGTGGCTGATACACCGCCAATAGTGCAGCAAAGGGAGGGGGAGATGCACAAGAAGCAAAAGTCAGAGAAACAGAGAGTTCAGGGGGCGTTTGTGGGGCTGGAGAAGGTTATAGATATAGGAGGGTCAAGTTTATGATAATTTAAATTTGAGGGGAGTGCAAGCCAATGTTGCCAGCAAGAGCAGGATTGATGGGTGAAGGGGACTTGGTGCAGGATAAGATAGGGCAGCATAGTTTTGGATGAGCTGAAGTTTACAGAGGATTGATGATGGGAGGCTTGCCAGGAAAAAAAAAGGAATAGTAAAACCTGGAGGTGAAAAAGGAATGAATGAGGGTTTCAGCAGCAGATGGGCTGAGGTAGCAATGATACACAGGTGGAAATAGACAGTTGTTCTGATGGAGAAGATATGAATTCAAATAGGACACCAAGGATTGAAAAGGCTGTTTCACCCTGAGACATTGGCCAAGCAGGTGGGTGGAATCGATAACAAGTGTACGGAGTTTGAGGCAGGGGCTGAACACAATGACCATTGCGATTTCTGATCTCCGTAGACTCCATTCAGACCCGTATCTTATATTTTGAAAATATAAAAGTCCCGCAAAATTTGAGCAGCCAAATTATTGCTCATTAATAATTCCAGAGTTCTCATTATCACCATGTTTCACTATACTGCAGCACAGATTCCCTTCACCATTGACTTCCACCATTTCCTGCAGCCACAGTGTACCTTCCCTTTAAGAGGCGCAGGCTGCCTTCAAGTGGTGTTAGCCACTAGTGATATCTGGGCCCCCTGCTGGTGAGCAGCCACTCAACAGCGCAGGCAGTGCTGGCTGCACTCACCAATCATGTAAAACCGCAGGCAGCATGAATGTTACGTGGTTAACCGCACGCTGCAATCCCCGACCATTTTCGGGGGTTAACCAATTTGATCCTCATAGTGCTTCTACCCATCCGGTCTCATCCTTTCATAATTTTAAACATTTCTATTATATCGCCCTGTAATCTGTGTTGTCCGACTAATTTTTTTTTTACTCTTCATTTTTGTATTTCATCATACCAGGTAGCATCCTAGTGAATCTACATTGTAACACCTCCAAAGCCGCAATATCCTCCCTATCGTGTGAAGCCCTATACTCTAATGTCTTATTAAGGTTTTATACAGACTTATCATTACTTCTTGGCTTTATATTCTATACCTCTTGGAATAAAACCTTTAGCTTTTTTCACAACCTTATCAACCTGAGGTGCTGCTTTTAATGTTCTGTGACCCTATACCCCCAAATTCCTCTGCTCGTCTACAGCACTAAGCCTGCTTCCGTTCAGAGTATAATTACTGCTGTTATTTGTTTTACGAAATGCATCAGCTCACACTTACTGACATCGAGTTCCATTTGCCACTTTTTAGCCCATTCCCCCATCTAAAGAATATACCTTTGCAGTTTCCTTTGGTATTCTAAAGAATTAACTATACCTCCTATTTTGATATCATCTGCAAATCTCAACACCGCTCCCTCTAAGTCTATATCCAAATCATTGATATAAACAGTGAACGGAATTGGCCTCAGAACTGAACCCTGTGGGACACCGCTACCCACTTTGAACCACTCTGAAAAACTGCTCTTAATGCCTATCTCTGTTTTCTCTCTTTTAGCCAAATTTTAATCCAGTTTACCATAATTTCATACCCCTTAATCTTTTCTAGTAGTCTTCCATGTGGTACCTTGTCAAAGACTTTCCTAAATTCCATGTACACTACGTCCATTGTATTTCCCCCATATGCCATGTCTGTTAATTCCTCAAAGAATTCTATGAGGTTTGTCAAGCACGATCGTCCCTTTTGAAATCTGTGCTGGTTGTTTCCAACTATTTTCTCTATCTAAATACTTGGTAATTTCATCCCTCATTAAAGACTCTATCACAGGTGTTAAGCTAACTGGTCTATAATTATGCGGATAGGCTCTGTATCCGTTTTTAAAAATGGGAATTACATTGACTACTATCCAGTCCTCCGGCACACATCCACACTCAATAGAGCCCTGAAATATAATTTTTTCGGGCCTCTGCAATTTCCTCCCTTAACTCCTTCAGGGTCCTAGGATGCATCCAGTCAGGCCCTGGCACTTTGTCTTTCCTTAACTTAACTTCTTCTCTTCCGTGCCTAGTGGCACAAGGCAAGCCGTTTCTTCCACTGCTTTTACATCCAGTAGGCTTATCAATCTAAGGTGAGCTTTTACATGCTCTATGTTGTTTCCGTAACGAAGTTCCCTTTTTTATGTGATCAGGTCATTAGCCTGACCAGGGGGTACCAGCTAGATGCGACGTTGGGTTGCCACTCCACTGATTAGATGTCAACCCAGAATTCAGAGCTTGGATCACTGGTCTCCTGCTCGCTGGGATACGATGGGGGGGGGCCACTCCACTCCCATCGGATGAGCGTACCCCACTCAACCCAGTATTCAGAGAATTAGGAATTTTTGTCTCCATTTGCTGGTGCCATATGGATTGGGGCTCTAACCCATGACCTTCTAACTCAGGAGTCGGAATGCTACCACTGAGCCAAGACTCACTCTTGATTAGCTTAACTAACGTACCTAAATTTTCCTTTAATCCATCCCAATAGCGCTCATCTCGTTCTCAACCACTTCAGGATTCACTTCCTCTCCAATATCCTTCTCTTTAGTAAAGACCGATGTGAAGTATTTTTTGCATACCTCTGCCATTTTTTGATCATCCTCTACAAATTGACAATCCTCTCCTCTCAAGTGTCCCACCTCGCTTTTAACAATTCTCATTTTACTGATATGTTGGTAAAATACGTTACTGTTCCTTTTGACGTTTTTTGAAATTTTTTCCTCATACTTTAGCCTTCCATTTCCTACTCATCCTTTTTTCTTATTTTCTCATTCTTTCATTTTTTCATTATTACAATTGTCATAATCTTCATATGCCCTAGTCTTCAATTTTAATTGATTTCTGTGCTCTTTATTTATCCATGCCATCCTGTAACTGCTGTTAGTTTTTATCTTTTTTACTGGAATATACTTATTCTGTTTCTTTGCAATCTCTTTTTTATAAATATTCCACTGTTGCTCTACAGTCCTGTGTGCCAATTTTCCCTTCCACCTTAACTTAGCTAGCTCGCTCCTTCCACCTTACCTTAGCTAGCTCGCTCCTTAACTTTCCAAAATCTGCCCTAATCCAATCTGGTGTTCTAATTTTTGTACTGACTTTTTCTGTATATAGTTGGATCTTAAACCTTATCATATTGTGATCCCTATTTCCAAGGTGCTCATTCACATTTAGTTCATCTATCTGATCTATTTCATCATGCACAACCAGATCTAGCAACGCCTCTGCCCTTGTAGGGCTACTAACATAGTGCTCGAGGAAGCAATCCTGTACACGTTTTAGGAATTACATTCCTTTTTCTCCATTTACTCACGCACTGTCCCAATTGATAAGTGGATAACTCAAATCTCCCAGAACAATAATTTTGTTATTTTTACTCATCTCTCTAATCGGACTACAGATTTTCTCTTTGATTTCCTTTCCACAATTTGGAGGTCTGTAATTCACTTGTACTAATGTAACAAGCCCTTTTTTATCTTTGAGCTCCAACCATTTTGACTCTGGCTGTACCCCTTCCTTGTCTTCAACAACCCTCTCCACAGCATGTATTTCCTCTTCAACTAATATTTCTACTCTGTCTACTTTCTTATCTTTTCTACCTTTCCAAAATATATTACCTACCTATAAGTTTATTTTCCATTCTTGTCTAGTTTGCAGCCAGGTTTCTGCTAATGCTATCAAGTCTAGATCTTCCTGTAAAATAATTGCTTCTAGTTCCTCCAGTTTATTTACTGCACTCTGTGTATTGTAATATAGTACATGCATTTTAACCTTTTTTTCAACACTATTCCGTCTCCCATGATTTTTTTATTTGTCTAAGCTACCCCACCTTCACTTCAGTCTTTCCCGCGTTTATATAGAGTACATTTGATTTTATTCCTCTACTCCATTTCCTTCTATCCCACAATAGTTTTCTGCAAGAGCATTCACCCTTCTTTATTGGCTGATCTTGGTTGTTTTCATTTCCCAGCCCCCCTGCCCCTCCCCCTAGTTTAAAAACCTCTTCTGTTCCCTATTGAGATAAGGTACCACATCGTAGACTCATGACTAAAGTCACAGCATGTGGAGTCAGGGGACAGGTAGCAGAATGGATAGCAAGTTGGCTACAAAACAGAAAACAGAGAGTCGGGGATAAGGGTAGCGACTCAGACTAGCTAAAGGTGGGAAGTGTTGTTCCACAGGGATTAGTGCTGGGACCACTGTTGTCCACAATTTAAGTTAACGATTTGGACTCGGGAATCGGAAGTACAATTTCAAAATTTGAAGAAGACACCAAATTGGGAAGTGTAGTTAATACAAAGAATGCGTCAAAATACAAGACATTAATAAACTTGCATAATAGGCGTGTAATTGGCAAATTAATTTCAGTATAGATAAGTGTGAGGTGGTGCATTTTGGTAGGAAGAACAAAGAGGCCACATACTGCTTGGATAATAAGAGTCTAAATAGGATAGAGGAGCAAAGGGATCTCTGGGTACAGATACACAAATCACTAAAAGTAGCAACACAGGTTAATAAAGCCATAAAAAAGGCAAACCAAGCATTGGGACTCATTTCTACAGGGACAGAATTGAAAAGCAGAGAAGTTATGTTAAACTTTTTAGAACCTTGGTTAGACCACACTTGGAATACTGTGAACAGTTCTGGTCTCCATATTATAAAAAGGATATAGAGGCACCGGAGAAGGTGCAAAAAAGGATGATACCAGAATTGAGAGGATATACTTTTCAGAAAAGGCTGAACAGGCTGGGGCTCATTTCTGCAGCAAAGAGAAGGCTGAGGGGTGACCTGATAGAGCTTTAAGATAATGAAAGGTTTTGATAGGGTAGACAGAGAAAATGGGTTAGATGAAGTAGGGAGGGAGGAGGCTCGTGTGGAGCATAAACAGCACAGTAGACCAGTTGGGCCGAATGGTCGGTTTCTGTAATGTAGACTCGATGTAACTTGATCTATTTAACCATTTAGCCAATACATTAACATCCTGCCTGTTCAAATGTGGACCGTCCTTACAGATTGTCTCCCATCTCTACCAGAACTGGTACCAATGCCCAACAAAGCATTCCTGACACCACTCCTTTAGCCATGCATTGATTTCCCTAATTTTCCTGTCTTTCCCTATTCTAGCACATGGCTGGGGAAGTAAGCCTGAGATTACCACCTGTAAAGTCCCGCTCCTAAATTTGTTTCCTAATCTCCTAAATTAATCTTTCAGAACTTCAGGCCTATCTTTACCTACATCATTGGCTCCCACATGAACTATGGCTGATTGCTCTCCATCCCCTTGCACAATCTTTTTCAGTCTATTCAATATGTCCCTCACCCGAGCACTTAGGAGGCATCAAAGCATCTGGGACTGTCGATCTGGATTGCAAAAGATAATGTCAGCCCCTCTAACTATTGCATCCTCTACCACTACTGCATTTCTTGCTGTGATGCTAATCTCCCCCCTGGAGCCATCTCTTGTTTGTTGCTACTATATATATATATTTGATAACCCTGCCCAGAGTCCCCATTTTCCCCACAGGAAGCTGGAGCTTCAAATCCGTTTGAGAGCATAAGTAGCTCTGGGCACTCCTGTTCTAACTGTTCCTTTCTGCCTTTCCTTGCCAATTGAATAGTCACCCAGCTTTCCTCCTCCACTGCCCGATCCCCAACTCTCATTGGTGTGACTACCCTCTCACTCCAGAAACTGCTCTCCCTCCTTGGTGTGTCAAATTGATTCCATTTCCTTCTCATGTTCTGAGGTTTTGAGCTTAAACAGTGTGAGTTGGATACACTTCCCACAGACATGATTGCCCGAGTCAACAACTGGTACTCGTAACTCCCACATCTTGCAGGTACGACACATTACTGTCCCTTCCCATGCTGCCGTTATTAGGTTTATTTCATTTATTGCACTCTAAAGCTCATATTACTTTTGTATAATATCAGCTGGTTTAGTTATCACACCCTTTCACTCTGCACCTAATTCCCCCTTTCACCAAATTCGCGTTTCAGAAGTCTTTAGTCTTACCCTGTTCCCAGCTCACTCTGGTGTGCTCCTGTAAATATCCCCTAAATATAACTATCAGACACAGCCCAGTTTCAACTGGTCAGTCAGCCCCCAACTTCTAGTGGCTTATTTAGGAACACAGGATCACAGAAACAGGAGTAGGCCATTCAGCCACTCAAGCCTGTTCCGCCATTCAATTAAATCATAGTTGATCTGTACCTTAACTCCATCTACCCGCCTTGGTTTCGTAACCCTGAATACCCTTGCTGAACATAAATCCATCAATCTCAGTTTTGAAATTTTCAATTGATCTAGCCTCAACAGCATTTTGGGGAAGAGAGTTCCAGATTTCTACTACCCTTTGTGTGAAGAAGTGCTTTCTGACATCATCCCTGTACCGTCTAACTCTAATTTTAAGGTTATGCCCCCTTATTCTGGACTCTCCCACCAGAGGAAATAGTTTCTATCTATCTATCCTATCAAATCCTTTTATCATCTTAAACACCTCAATGAGATCACCCCTTAATCTTTTATATTTAAGGGAATACAAGCCTAGTCTAACCAACCTGTCCTGATATAATTTAACCTCTTAGCCCCGGTATCAATCTGATAAATCTGTGCTGCACCCCCCTCCTAGGCCAATACATAATTCCTGAGGTGCGGTGCCCAGAACTGAATGCAGTACTCCAGATGAGGTCTCACCAGAGCACTGTACAGCTGTATAACTTCCACCCCTTTGTGTTCCAGACCTCTTGAGTTGAAGGCCAACATTCCATTAGCCTTTGTGATTATTTTTTGTACCTGTCCACTGCTTTTAGTGATTTCTGTACTTGGACCCCTAAATCTTTCTGCTCATCCACAGTTCCTAGTTTCTAAAATACTCTGAACTATCTTTCTTAGGTCCAAAGTGGATGACCTCGCACTGTCCCACGATGAACTCCATCTGCCCACTCATTATTTACAATTGACTGACAGTTAACTGTCAACTGACTTACAATTATTCCAATTAAAAACTAAGTTTAATTTCAGTTCAGTAAAAAAGCACAATTTCTGCACTACTTACCTACAACTTACCACTGAATTTGCACTCTCATCAAATTCCCATTTTAAAAGTCCATCCTTTCACTCTGTTCCCAGCTCACTCCATTACCAATTCATTCTGATATGACCCGGCTATGATTGGATAGGTGAGAGTGGGATCAAGTGAGAGCAGTCCTGCTGAGTTGGGAGTTGGAGGAGAACGGTTTGCAATTAAAAAAACACCCAAAGTATTTTGCCACTGGCACACATCACTGAAATGAATCGGTGCACATTAACCCTTTTGAGTACTGAATGTCTTTTGGAACTTGCATGTTCATTACCTGCCAAAAATGGTGCAGAGAGGTGGAGGAAGGCGAGGAGAGATAATGCACCATGATCACAGTCACAGAAAACATCGTTCGTGACTTTGGATAGGGCCATTTCGGTGATGTTGGAGGGCAGAAGCCTGATAGGAGAAATTCAAATCGGAGTTGCAGGAGGGATGGGCATGTATTTGGGAGGTGACAACACTCCCATTGGCAGAAGGATTAGAGGGGACATGAGGAAAGACTTTTTTACCCAGAGGGTGGTGGGTGTATGGAATTCGCTGCCCGAATTGGTGGTAGAGGCAGGGACCCTCAACTCTTTTAAAAAGTAACTGGACCTGCACCTAAAGTGCTGTAAGCTGTGGGTTACGGACCAGGTGCTGGAAGGTGGGGTTAGAATGTGCACCTGGTTGTTCTTCGAGCCGGCGCGGACTCGATGGGCCAAATGGCCCTCTTCTGTGCTGTACCTTTTCTATGGTTCTATTCTACGGTTCTACATTGAAGGACTTTGGAGAGGAAAGAAGAGGTTGGAGATAAGGCGGTAGTTTGCAAGGATAGAGGGTCAGGTTGTTTTTTTTCAGGAGGTGGATGATCATCACAGCAGGTTTGAAAGGGAGAGGCACAGTATCGGAGGAGAGGGAACCATTTACAACATCAGCTAGCATGGGGACCAGGAAGTGAAGTTGGGTGATCAGCATAAATACCTCAAAAATATTTAAAACAACAGAAAGCAATTCCTATTTTGATTTTAAGGGAAAGACATTAGGGTGTGTGGTAACAACAAAATACACAATAGGTGGCAGTGGTTTAATGTAAATAACTTGATATGAAAAACATAACTTACTCATACCTCATTGGTTGCAAAGCCTGCACCACTAAATGGCCTATTTCCATAAACCATGACTGCCCTATGCAGACTTTGCTGAATGTTCTTGGAAGGTTTTAATTTTTTTGAAGGTATAGTTTTACAGACTCTGAAGTAAACTTTGATAGCATTGGGCTGCATGATACCCCATTGTGACAAGAAAACAAGGGACATCATCAATGTGAGACACAAATAAGGTGGAATAGCATCACATAGCACATAATAAAGTGTTAAAAAGTCATTTTTGGCAGTGCAATTCCAGATCTTTCATTCTATAGTGTAATAATGGAAACCTAGGGAAGATTACAAAGCAGTAATCTAATCAAGGGGTTCAGATGACATCATAAACAGAAAGGGCAAAAGCTTGAGTGGTTTATAACTGTCATTTGAACCTACTCCAGGGTATCTGTTTTTTTAAAGTAACATACTTGCACTTCATAAACTGACTTTACTCTGTCTTGTTTTTTGTCTCTAATAGCAGCTGTTGCTATTACTGACATCAGTGTGGTTTGCCTTCAAGTTTACTAATAAATAATTCAGAGTTGATTAGCAGCAAACAATGTGGCTAGTAGATATTAGAATATATTTCAGTTTTAGTGTAAAGTTCCATTGAAAGCTTTTTGTAAAATAATGCTTAATGGAAAAAAATTCAATTGAAACTTTCCAATGTTATGTTATCCATGACATACCGTAAGTTGGAGCAAGAATCTGCTGGAACTTGCACTTTACTAGTGCTCTGTCCAGTTTTTCAGTGAACAGTAATAATTGAATCGTCCAGTAATTGTAACAAATTGTGGAGATGCTTTCTGGAAATTAGTGTTCGTGCTTTACAGCAAAACCTTTTCCCAACTTAATTTATCTTGTCATCATGAAAGATAAGAAACATAAAAGCTGCATGCATGACTGAAAAGATCTCAATGGTATAACAACAACTTGCATTAATATAATGTCTTTAATCTAAAAAACAAACCACAGTACTTTATGGAGAAGGGAGAAAAAATATAGATAAATAGAAAAAAGGAATAGACAACAAACCATAGAGTGAGAGTGAGAACCAAAATCTGGTTCAAAAATGATTTAAAAGGTGTCACATTTTGGGATTTATTATTATTTGACCTTGCAGGAATTTCAGGTAATTTATATTAAGATGTTACTTTTAAGTTAAATTGAGCTCATCGGATATTAAGTTCACAGAACAAGCATATTCTAGGAATGCAAATTAGATCCAGTCAAAGCATGTGTCTACGAGGGTATTTCCTGTGTACCACACCAGTTTGAGACAATAAGATTTGTTGCTCACACATAAGAAGTTGAAATGGCTTAATTTGAATGAGCCCAGGTTAGGGGACAGCTTGCAGGAGCCCACACCTAGAAGAGTGGTAGCAGGTTTAATTGGCAGCTCAACTGGCTGATCCCTCGGCACAGAAAGCTGGGAAGGGTCAAGTCTTTGGCTTCCTGTCTAGTTGGAAGT